>NC_090735.1:33475158-33575158 GCF_036898095.1 Palaemon carinicauda | reverse complement strand
TCATCGAAAAGTTGGCAAAGATGTCACGGTTGGTGGAAGAGTTGAAGTAAACGGCATGCACTAGAGACCATTCATTGTTACGTTTGCTGAAGTTCGTGCATTCCATAGATAAGACTTTCACTGGGCATAAGAAAACGTGAGGTTAAACAAGCACTTGAAGGCATTCCTATACTTAACACGAGGTCAACTACGAATGGAAATGTTGTTGTAAACTTTGCAAACAATATGATCAGAGAAGAGGCGGCAAACAAAATTCAGACATTGGTGGCTGACACGGAAACGAGAACAATTGGAAAACTAGAACCCAAAATAATGATATGCAATGTATACAATGATGAAGATAAATGTAGTAAATGCTTTGATTCAAAGAAATCACTGTCTGGACCAAATCCAAAATATAGATGATTAGTGTAGTCCTGAAGAAAAATGCCTCGGGGTGGCCCACCCACCATGTGCTGAAATGTGATCCTGAAGTTCGGAGGGCTATTCATGATAATGGGGACAAAGTTTCGTTACGATGGGGCATCTATAACATACGTGGTAAGTACCATGTGATCACCTGATACCACTGTCAGAGGTATGGACATTCCGATAAAGATTGCAAGTCTAAGAATGAAGATAAAGTCTGCGGTTAATGTTCAGGGAGACATTCCACCAGGGAGTGTGATTTGCAAGTGTCAAAGTGTATAAACTGCACAAAGTTGAACAGACCAAGTGACCACACAGTAAATTCTAGAGACAGCAATGCTTTTGACTTTGAATTGAAAAGACTAGCGGAAAATACTGATCATGGTTACCAGGGATGTCATAAACTGTGGCTATGTAAATATACAATCTGTAGATAATAAGACTGTTCAAATTGGAGAATTGATAAACGAGAAATAGGTATTTAGATATGCTACCATTATCTGAAACATGGTTAAATAACTTTGACAGACAAAAACACTGTAATGACCACCCTCCCCCCCCTTCCACACATGCCTTCTTTCACATACCGAGAGAAGGTAGGTCTGGTGGAGGTGTCGGACTCGGTTACTAAAATTTCAAAACGTTGAAAAGGATTAGTGTTTAAATACTCTGAATGAACAAGGTAAAACAACAGTGGAGGTCCCGTAGAGAGCGGGGTTCCCCTGCTGTATGGGACCGGAAAAGCAGCCATTAAAATAAGTAAAAGTAATTAAGACATGAAGTTGGCGAAGAAGCTGCCTATAACAATTTTCCTCTAGAGATGTGGCTACCATCACCTCCGCACCCGTCAAGCCTAAGCCTTGGTCATCACCATCACTTACTCCAACTCAGGAAATTCCTGATCCGGAAACCACTTCTCTGGCAACCCCTCTTCTTCAAACCATGATGGAGCTCGTTGATGATTAAAATGATCCTCCTCCCCTTGCAGAATGCTAAGATAGTTTTTTCTTTAATTTTCCACTTGTATAGTTCAGTTACTAGTTGTAAAGTACCTTTGTATTTTTTTTAATTTTCCACTTGTAGAGTTCAGTTACTAGAGTTGTAAAGTACCTTTGTATTTACAGGAGTACAGTACAGTACATACATACATGATCAGTATGTACTATACTTGTGTATTTAAAGGGGTATAGTACTTGCATACATGATCAGTATGTACCATACTTTTGTATTTTTGAATTTGCATTAATTTCACTGACTGTATCTGTTTTTATTTTCAGTTAGTATAGTACATAATGTATTACAGTATTATATTAACTTCTGTGCAGTACTGTACTATTGAAGGTAAATGCAAGAAAACCATACGCGACTTGTAATTTAGACTACAGTATAATGACTTGTCAAATGGTGTGAGTCGGCCTGACTAAAATGGCAAACACTTTAGTGTCACGTTCGCTAATTAAGCTGGACTGTAGTGATGATACTGTACATATATTACAGTGATAGTGGGGCAATGACTCGTGATGTGTACCCTAGTCTTATTCTGTATATAGTATAAGAATTTACATGTACTGTAGGCTATTCGTATACCTAGTGAAATGTGGTAAATGCGAGAAAGCAATAGGCAGCTAGTTGTTAGGTTAGGAGCAAGGTATATAGACTCTCCCTTATTCTATATACCTTGGTTAGGAGTTAACCCACCTAGGGGAGCAAGTATTCGTGGATTCTCACTTTTTGCTGGTGTGTTGCCTAACCCCTGCGAATAAGGTGGTCTGGCTGTGTCATAATATCTCTGGTTCTAATTATCATAATCATTATTTGGTATTTAAATGTAAGTATTTTTAGGTCAAGGAATTTATGTGTGAACATTTTAGTCGCCCATCACTGACCATTTTTAGGAAAATTGAGGTTTCATTTGAAAAACTCGCATTTGTATGACTGTGACATTTCTATATGCCCTTATTCACCTTCATTCTAAGGAACAGAAAGTTTACCCCTAATATCAAATCATGTCATTTAAATTATTTGATTCTACTTAAAAAATTTTTTCCAGGTGCTAGAAGTGGATTAACAGAGTGAAGTTTGTCAGACGGTGACAGGACGAAATTTACGTCGGGTGAATCCTCCAACCAATGGAGGAGGATTATAGTATTATATCAACATACACGAGTACAGCGTGTGTAATTCATGTTCCCTAATAAAAAAAGATAAGTTTGGTTTAACTAAACTATTGTCTTCCAAAGAAGAGGCAGAGGAAACATTTGCTAAACTTCAGGAAATAAAAATTAGGAGACTTGCCGAGCCAATTCAGTATAAAGATTAGTGTGTATGTATGTATATAACCTTTTCATTCAAATTTATAATTTGTTTCATGTAACGAGTTACAGATCCTTCGGTTGTCTCGATAAATAATGGGTAATAATAGTGCGTGCCAAATGCAGGTCCTCTGGCAGAGAAAACGTTCATGCTTGGTTTTTTTGAGGATTGAAGCTCGCCCAGCCAGCCATCCTTCCCATTTTTGTTTAGGGTCTTCATAGATTTTCATTCTATAGATCGAAATAATCATTAGCTTATATTTTGCTTCACCTCGACTAAGGGTTGTTTTAAAACGCCCTTTTGTTTCCATTATCACTAAATCTAAAAATTATGAAATTATGAAGATACCAAGATTGCAAGGTGGGATTTTTGAGTTTGATACACCGTAACATGAATGTTAGGAATGTACCCAGGTGAGTAGTTTTTTAGATATAAAAAAAAATAGTTTGTCCTCGGTAAGAGCGACAAAAAAAATGCAAGAAAGAGGAGATAGTGATAACTATAATTCAGCGTAATATGAATTTATTGTAAAGAAGAAATTCACTATAAGGACTGGATGAGTACCGACCATTTTGGCATGCTTTGTTTGTATGGAAAATGGTGAATATTGGCAAGGTGGTTGCAGTCTTCCGCTCCCATCTGTAATTAAGGATGAGGACTTAGACTCCTAGATTATTTTAGATGGTTGTGCTTAGGTCAGGATGCATCCTAGTATCTCCTTCGTTCCATGTTTTCCGTCATAGTCAAACTTCCGTGGTTTTGAATTGGATTATAACAACTCATAATAGAGCATAGTGTAATAAGCTTATTTTTTCCCCACCCGAGAACCCATTGTTATATAAAAGGGAGCAAAAACTATTGCATCCAATGATCGGAAATTCATAAAAAAAAAGAAAAAAAAACGCGAGAAAATATATGGTTAATGCATTTGGCATGAAATCTCATAAGTATCAAAATATTGCCCTTTAAGTTCAACACTCCTTAGCCGAACCACCTAAAATTGGCTAAAAATTAAGCAAAAAAGTTTTATTTTTTTCAGTTATTCTAATTCAACCATCCACAATGTACTAACAGTCTTTTATGTGCTACTAAGAGTTAATAGATGAAGGGTGCTAGGCTCCATTTCACATTCTTTACTTAGCAGGTTGTATTTCTTACCAAGTTTTAGCTTCATAGTTTATCACTGCTATTCACCAGAAATAAAGGGGCCATCTCTGCTTCCAAAAAAATATCTCTATATGTTTGTAGTTTGCTACTTTTCCGGTGTAATCTTTGTTCATACTTTTAGCTTTTTTACTGAAAGTATTTTTAGGTAAAGGCACAATAGAAGGCAACTAAAAACCTCTTATCAACAAAGTTCCTTTTATTAAGGAGATTTCCCAACACTATTAAAGGGCAACCAATTAATAAAAAGCTAAAACCAAATTCCTACTTCAGCTGACGCACTATATGAAAATTTGTTTCAAATACACTTTCAAACATTTAATTTATTGGGATTTAAATCAAAAGGATTTTAGGTTAGATAAAAAAAAAGTTTGTTCAGGTTTCTCCTTGTATATATATATTTCCTATATTTGACAGGTGAATAAAAAATTTAAAATTATACCGATTGAATATTTATACTGTATGAATATTTATTTACTATTTTATGATACAGGACTGAGTAATAAATGCTTAGGGTAATCGGGATAGGTTTATGGTAAGTATGAATAGGTTATATACGATAGGCCCATATATCTATATTTTGGTTTAGTAAAAATAGCCTTTTTCATTCGTTCAGGGCGAACACGAGAAGGTGTTGTGAGGACCTTAAATTCGGTTTTCTGGTGAGGAAGAGACACCAACCACACGCATTCCTGTTTTTAAGAAGCCATGAAGACACATTTTGAGTAATATATATCGGTTTTCCAAAATCATTTTCAGAAAAAATTATTTCATTTATGAATAATTATTTTCATCCTCAGTACATTACCATATATTGAAAGAAAATAAAAGGTTTGCGGGCATTTCTTTACAGTTTTGTTTTTCTTTTCTAAAGAGGCGCGTAGAGGCCCAGGAATCCTTTGCACATAATGTTGACCCAGGGTTCTCATAATCGGATTGCCAATGTGGATGTATTAAAAGCATACTCAAAAGCTACTCTCAAAATATTCAAAATATATATTTTCATGTCAAAATATTTTCTAGAATTCTTTAAAACAAGTGTCTTTTACAATGCTTTTGATGTTGATAAAATAATTTAGACTTAAATTTTGTTTATACGAGTGCTACTTAAGAAAATAATATTTTTCAGTCGACAATAATTTGCTGGTGACGCAGATTACCTCTGTCGGAAGTATAGAGCAACGAAGCAAAAGTTTAGACTCTTAAGAGTAGGGATGATTCAACACTTTCATAATTCACTTGATGCAACTGTGTGTTGATTTGAAGACCAAATGATTAATGCTTCGAGAATCTTGAACAAGAACTCTTTCTGCTTGCATCTTCAATTGCAAAAAAAAAAAAAAAAAGTCTTATTGAGAAAATCTTTTTAGAGTTTAGGCGATCAGTTTTTCCTAAAGAAATTTTTTAATTCTTAAAATTCTAACCTTTTTGAGTATTGATCTATCTGGTCTTCAGCTACTAACTCTTAATCCTTATTTCTTGGATGAAACTTGTAGTTTGGTAAACTACTTATTCCTTAATCTCTGGCACAGTCGTTCACGTAATATACACTAAGATTTTTCTTTGCCTTCAGATCTTCCAAGACTCCACTATCTGCATACTAGGTGTGTATTTGATTCTATCATTAATGACTTACCCCCATAATAAGGCACAATGCGATACAGCATTTTAGTAGTTTAATTCCAGCTGTGACTAGATTATGAAAATTCTTCTTAATCTGGCTGTGGAATCGGTTAAACTTCCAAGTCCAAACTTTTTTAAAATCTGTGTTTAACAGAATGATATAAGTCAAGTTGCATATTTTATAAATGACCGATATATTTTAATGTCACTGATCTTACTATTCATATTTTTATTCATTACTTTAATATAGTTTATTCGGTTTCCTTATTTAATTTCTTCATTATAGCATTCCTTGTTAGAGCCCTTGTACTTGTAGCATTCTGCCTTTCCAATCAGTGCTGTAGCTTGGGAAGTATTAAAAATAATCATTATCATCATTATGATACGAAGGTAATAGGAACGCATATCTGGATTTTTAATTTAATTTTTAGCATATTGAATATCAACATTATAAGGTATTGCTACACATTGTATTGTAAAAAAAGAATCTCTGGATACCATAGATACTTTTCACTGTATAATACAGATATAAAATCAATGGTTATTACGGCCATTAGAAACCGTAATTTTCCTTAGCTGTTTACATTAACAAGTTTAGCTTTTACTTTTTCTCTTCATATTTCTAGAGAGCAAGTAAAGGCTTCTTAATTTTTAGTTGGGAATGTGTACATATACCTAATCTAAATCAATCTGTAACTGTACATATTGCAGGTGAAGAATCGGAACTTGGAACTGATAGAAGAAGATTCTACATGGATGTTTCCTATCACCAATACTATTCAACATCTATGCTGAAGTAATGATGAAAGAGTCGCTGGAAGACCCGGAAGATGGCATTAAGGTGGGAGGAGAAAATGTGAAAACAGAGGTTCACTGATGACAAGGCAATTGTCTGTACCACAAGAGAGGGTTTACAGAGGATGACAAATATGATAAATAGGTAAGCACAAAAATATGGAATGATAATTAATATATCCAAGACCAGAATAATAAGAATGACAAAAAGACTAGGGTTTCCAACAAATGTGTAAATTACAGATGATGCTGTAAAGTCAGTAATTTGAAGTACTTGGGAATATTGTAACAAACACAAGAAGAAAACTGTAGGGAAGATATGAAGAGCAGAATAGCCCAAGTTAATGTAGCTTTTTAGAGACAGAGATGGACTATTATTAAAGGGGAAAACTTAAATTGGAATTGAAGTAAAGATTTAAGTTTCATTAACAGTGTAGCATTGTGCGATTCTGAACATGAATTATAAAAGCAACAGACAAGAAACATCTGTAAGCATTTGAAATGGGGATATGGAGGAGGATGCTGAAAATAAGTTGGAGAAACCACAAGACAAATGAAATACTAAGAATTGTTGAAGAGAAAACCATAATTACAGAAACAGATAGAAGGTAGAAAAAATGGATGGGATACATTTTGAGAGAAGTTACTGAAGGACATTATAGAAGGTAAATTTTAAGGACAAAGACCCAGAGGTAGGAAGAGGTGGTGGCCATGGGTAGAGAATTAATCCATGAAAGGACCTGCCTCGGGACAGTAGTAGTAGTAGTAGTAGTAGTAGTAGGGTACAAACGCTGAAATTTTGTTACCAGAAGAATTTTACTTCATTAAGTTTAAATATTCAGGAATTTGCGAGGATTGGTATAGTTTACCGGTCATTTTCTGAGCTATTGGCAATTATATTGGTTCTTAGATATATTAAGGGTGTAAATAATTTGGATTTCAGCAATGCCTATGAAGTGTATCTTAATGAAATTGCTTAGTATGTAGTATTTGTATTTTGTGTATTTATTAAAATATAAGGTTGTAGTAATAATAAGGTAACGAGGATCTAAGGGAAAGGGAATTAAGCTTTTTACAATTAAGAACATCCTGAGCTCTAGAATTCAATTTTGTTGTTGTTGTTGTAAACCTTAAAGCTATAAAAGTAAAAGGTTCTATCGTAGTCATGTACTTTCCTTGCCGACAGATATTGTGAAAATGAAGGCGCAAGTTTCTTTTTATTTTCAGAATGCGTTTGAAATTAATTCTAAGCCTGAAAATACACCATTAGTAGTTAAAAAAAAAAGTCGCCCGAGACTGGTGGGGATTAATAGTAGGGTACCAGGAACGGGCTCGGTTTTCTTCCTAGAATCAAGAACATGGATTTTATTCCATTCTCTCAATTATGTTTTTCCAGTGAAAATTCTAAATTAGGTTAGAAATTTCCTTTTGAACTAACATTTCAGACTCGATTGGTTAAACTTTTTGTAGACTGAATTTCCTCTTTCCAACTTTCCAAAAGGTGAGAAGGGCATTCTTAGAAAAAGTTTAAAGTTCCCAAGGTATGTCTGAATTTCATTTAAGAAATCTCGCTATAATTACTGGATTGTGCGAATAATGGAGTATGCAATTGTGCTTTAGCAAAAGTCAAATGTAAGATTTTAATAGGTGGAGGAACAAGTGATACTTGCATGAGATTTTCATTGGCAGGTTTCCCAGAGTTGAAGAATCGCTTGTGGAATTTTAGACCAGATTGTTTATAAATTTACTTTCATGAAATCTATTGTATATTTCTTGTTTAATTCATAAAGAATTAAGATACTGAGGAAGGCTTCAAGAATTTGAGAGTTCCGTTTAACATGTAGAAATTTAAATAGTTTCATTATTCTGCTATGTTGTGAATAGAATTCCATTAAATATTATCCTTTAGGAAATATCGTATCATCCTTTTTATACTATATAAAATTTTTCGGTAACCTCTGTCATCCCTTTCATTAATTTTACAAATTATAATTTTTTTGTATTCGGATCCTTCTAGACTATAGCAACTATTTGCTATAGTCTTGATATACAGCATCTATATTTTACTTCGTATAGCAGCTGTGGGATTTTCTTCTGTTGCATATAGAGGCTTGAATGTATTGCCCACCTCAGCTCCGGTCAACTAACCTAAATTCATAAATTAAATTCATTTTTCTATCATATTCATTCACAAATCAAATTTATTCATAAATTCAGTAACGGGCATAATTACTTCCAACATAATGTATTTTCTTTTGTGAAGCCAAATATTGCACAATGTGATCTCGGAAGTTGTTGGTGTAGCTTTACAAGCTCGTATTTTTTTCTCATCTTGCTTAGCAAGTTAACAAAACTCTCCTCTCATAGTTTTACTTACGTACTTCAGCATGATCAGATTGTATAATCTTTATATCATTGCATTATGATGTAAGTTACCAACAGTCCAGACTTTAGAGGGTGCGGATGATTCAACACCTTCAGAATTCAATGAATGGAATTTGGCGTGGATTTTAGCACAAAAATTGGTAATGATTTTAAAATTTTGTTGAACCAAAAACGCACATTGAGACGCATACTGTTTCTTCTGCAATTGTATTAAAATTGGATTATTAATCCAGTCTTGAGATTTTCATCGAACAGTCTATCCCAACGAAATTTATTAATTCTTTCACTTCTACCTTGTTTTGAGTATTTTTTTAGTCTGGTCTTCAGCTAGTGACTCTAACCTTAGTTTGTTGGATAAAACTTAGTCTTATGGATTTCTTTATTCTTAATTTGTATTTTAGTTTTGAGCACAGTCTTTCGGTTATTTATTTATGCCTGTAGCACAGTTTCCTAATTCAGATTATCACTATAATTAAAATCTTCGAAGACTATTCTGTACTGAATATTAGGTGTAAAGTTAATTCTCCATCATAAGGAACAATGCTACATTTTATTCTTGAAGTTTTATTCCAGTTGTGACCATGGTCTTCCTAATCTGGCTGTAGAATCTGTTGACTTCCCGAAGTTCAGACTTTGTAAAAAAAAGAAAAAAAAATGTTGAACAAGTGGACATAAGTCTCGTTCTATAGATTATATATGACTGATATATTCTAATGTTGTTGCTAATCGTAGAATTTATACTGTATTCATTTATTCATTATTTCTCTATAGTTATTAGCTAATTCCTAATTTCAATTCCTCACTAGGCTGTTTTCCCTTCTGGTGCCCATGGGCGCATGCTGCCTCTACAACCAGGGTTATAGCTTGGCTAGTAATAACAAGTTTTATGATACGAAGATAAATGGTTAGCATATATGAATCTTGTTAAAAATAATTTTCTTAGGAGAGTAAATTGCACTTTAATATTATAGGTATTGACCCATTGTGCACTGTAATATGTATCTACAGTGTAGAATTTACTGTATTTATAGGTTTAATAGCAATTATGATCTTTATAAATCGTAAGTTAACTTTGTTTTCATTACCAGAAATCGTTAAGTTTCTTTACTTGTTTTCATTACCAGAAATCGTTAACCTTCCTTACTTGTATTACTTACCAGAAATCGACAAGTTTCCTTACTTGTAACCCTTATCAGAAATCGGTAAGTTTCCTAACTTATAATACTTACCGGAAATCGTTAAAGTTTCTTTACTTGTATTCATTACCAGAAATCGTTGAGTTTCCTTACTTTTATTAATTGCCAGAAATCGTTGAGTTTCCTTAATTGCTTTCATTGCTATAAATCGTTGAGTTCCTTACTTGCTTTCATTGCCAGAAATCGTTGAGTTTCCTTACTTGTTTTCATTGTCAGAAATCGTTGATTGCTTTCATTGACAGAAATCGTAGTTTCCTTACTTCCTTTCATTGCCAGAAATCGCTGAGTTTCCCCACTTGTTTTCATTGACAGAAATCGTTGAGTTTCCTTAATTGCTTTCATTACCAGAAATCGTTGAGTATCCTTACTTGCTTTCATCGCCAGAAATCGTTGAGTTTCCTTACTTGCTTTTGTTGCCAGAAATCATTGAGTTTCCTTACTTGCTTTTGTTGCCAGAAACCGTTGAGTCTCCTTACTTGCTTTCATTGCCAGAAATTGCTCAGTTTCCTTACTTGCTTTCTTTGCCAGAAATCGTCGAGTTTCCTTACTTGCTTTCATTGCCAGAAATCGTCGAGTTTCCTTACTTGTTTTCATTGCCAGAAATCGTCGAGTTTCCTTACTTTCTTTCATTGCCAGAAATCGTTGAGTTTCCTTACTTGCTTTCATTGCCAGAAATCGTTGAGTTTCCTTACTTTTATTAATTGCCAGAAATCGTTGAGTTTCCTTACTTGCTTTCATTGCTAGAAATCGTTGAGTTCCTTACTTGCTTTCATTGCCAGAAATCGTTGAGTTTCCTTACTTGTTTTCATTGTCAGAAATCGTTGATTGCTTTCATTGACAGAAATCGTAGTTTCCTTACTTGCTTTCATTGCCAGAAATCGTTGTTTCCTTACTTGATTTCATTGCCAGAAATCGCTGAGTTTCCCCACTTGTTTTCATTGACAGAAATTGTTGAGTTTCCTTAATTGCTTTCATTACCAGAAATCGTTGAGTATCCTTACTTGCTTTCATCGCCAGAAATCGTTAAGTTTCCTTACTTGCTTTTGTTGCCAGAAATCATTGAGTTTCCTTACTTGTTTTTGTTGCCAGAAACCGTTGAGTCTCCTTACTTGCTTTCATTGCCAGAAATTGTTCAGTTTCCTTACTTGCTTTCATTGCCATAAATCGTCGAGTTTCCTTACTTGCTTTCATTGCCAGAAATCGTCGAGTTTCCTTACTTGCTTTCATTGCCAGAAATCGTCGAGTTTCCTTACTTGCTTTCATTGCCAGAAATCGTTGAGTTTCCTTACTTGCTTTCATTGCCAGAAATCGTCGAGTTTCCTTACTTGCTTTCATTGCCAGAAATCGTTGAGTTTCCTTACTTGCTTTCATTGCCAAAAATCGTTGTGTTTCGTTACTAGTTTTCATTACCAGAAATCGTTGAGTTTCCTTACTAGTTTTCATTACCACTAATCATTGAGTTAACTTACCAGAAATCGTATGTTTCCTTACTTACCAAAAATCGTAAGTTTCCTTACTTTATTTTCCTTATCAGAAATCGTAAGTTTCCTTACTTAATTTTCATTTATTATTATTATTACTTGCTAAGCTACAACCCTAGTTGGAAAACCAGGATGCTATAAGCCCAGAGGCTCCAAGAGGGAAAATAGCCCAGTGAGGAAAGGAAATGAGGAAATAAGTAATTAACAATTAAAATTAAATATTTTAGGAACAGTAACAGCATTGAAATAAATACTTAGTATATAAACAATAAAATCTTTAACAAAACACCAAGAAGAGAAACGTGACAGAACAGCGTACCCAAGTGTACCCTCAAGCAAGGGATCTCTAACCCAAGACAGTGTAAGGCCATGGTACAGAGGCTATGGCACTACCCAAGACTAGAGAATAGGGGTTTGATTATGGAGTGTCCTTCTTCTAGAAGAGCTGCTTACCATAGCTAAAGAGTCTCTTCTACCCTTACTAAGAAGAAAGTAGCCACTGAACAATTACAGTGCAGTAGTTAATCCCTTGAGAGAAATCGTAAGTTTCCTTACTAGTTTTCATTACCAGGAATCGGAAGTTTCCTTACTAGTATTCATTATTAGTGATTGTAAGTTTCCTTACTAGTTTTCATTACTAGTGATTGTAAGTTTCCTTACTAGTTTTCATTACTAGTGATTGTAAGTTTCCTCACTAGTTTTCATTACTAGAGATTGTAAGTTTCCTTACTAGTTCTCATTACTAGAGATTGTAAGTTACCTTACTAGTTTTCATTACTTGAGATCGTAAGTTTCCTTACTTGTTTTCATTACTTGAGATCGTAAGTTTCCTTACTTGTTTTCTTTACTAGAGATCGTAAAGTTTCCTTACTTTTTTTCATTAGTAGAATTCGTAAGTTTCCTTAGTTTTCATTACTATAAATTGTAAGTTTCCTTACTTGTTTTCACTAATCAGAATCGTAAGTTTCCTTACTTGTTTTTATTGGCAGAAATAGAGTTTCCTTACTTGTTTTCATTGGCAGAAATCATTGAGTTTCCTTACTTGTTTTCATTGGCAGAAATCGTTGAGTGTCCTTACTTGTTTTCATTGGCAGAAATCGTTGAGTTTCCTTACTAGTTTTCATTGGCAGAAATCGTTGAGTTTCCATACTAGTTTTCATTACCGGAAATTGTAAGTTTCCTTATTAATTTTCATTACTAGAGATTTTAAGTTTCCTTACTTCGTTTTCATTGCTAGAAACCGTAAGTTTCCTTATTATTAGAAATCGTAAGTTTCCTTACTTTGTTTTCATTACGAGAAATTGTAAGTTTCCTTACTTAGTTTTCATTATTAGAAATCGTAAGTTTCCTTACTTAGTTTTCATTATTAGAAATCGTAAGTTTCCCTACTTAGTTTTCATTATTAGAAATCGTAAGTTTCCTTACTTAGTTTTCATTACTAGAAATCATAAGTTTCTTTACAACTTTTCATTTCCAAAGTGTAACTTTTTCTTATCCTCTTCATATTTCTATACCTCAAGGGATGTCTAATATTTTTTTTTAGTTGGGAATATGTACACAATGAAATTAAAGATTTCTGGGAACAAATTTTCAGTATAGTTTTAAATATTCTGGAATTTGTGAAGATTAATGTAGATTTCGGGCATTTTCCGAGATAATGACATCTATCTTGGTTGCATAGATATATTGAGGGTGTAAATAATTTCAGATGTCATTAATCTATGAAGACTGTTTTAAAAAGAGTCTTTGTTTTTTTTTAGTGATTTTTTACTTTGTTGTCAACGAATCCTGCGTTTGAAATAAATGCTGATCCTCTAAACACTTCATTATTGATTCGAACAACAAAGTTGCATAAGCCTGGCGGGTTTGTTAGCTGGATGCCAATTATGTGTTAATTATCTTGCTAGAATCAAGAATATGGACTTTATTCCATTCTCTTTCAAATATTTTCTTCTAGTGAAAACTCTAGGTTTGAAGTTTCTTTATTTTAACCTTATATTTCAAACTCTACTGTTTAAACATTTTGTAGATTGAATTTCTTCTTTCCAACTTGTTTCCCAGGGGTAGAAAGGGAATTCTTTGATAAATTAAATACCTAAATTCCCTTAAAGAAATCTAGCTATAATTAGTGTATTGTACAAATAACGGAATTAAATTGTAAATTGTAACTTTAATAAAACACTCCCAAGTTAAAGAATCATAGATGAAATTCTAGACATAATATTTGAAATTGACATAATGTAGATTTTGAATTAACTTTTATGAAATTTATCGGATTTCTCTCAATTATTGCACAAACATTGATATACTGAGGAGGGCTTTAAGATTTTGAGTTCCGTCTAACATAAAGAAATTCCAGTATTCTCCCATGTTATGAAAAGCGTTCCATTTAAATGTTACCTTCTAGAAACTTTGTGTAATTTTTATAGCATATATGATTTTTCAGTAACTTCAATTTTTCCTTCCGCTCTTTTTACGTTTCATAAGATTTTTCATAATTATAGACCACCTTTGTATTCAAATATTCCTGAACTACATCATCTTTTTGCAGTCCTAGGTGAATTCCACTTGGTCTTTTGGGATTTTCCTCTGTTGCTCATAGGCGCTTGTCTGTATTGCACACTACAGCCATTGGCGTCCCAAATTCATAATCCATATAATAGTATAAAAATGCTCGAGCGCCAGTCGACTAGCCTAAATAAACAAATTTAATCCTATTCATTCACAAATCAAATAAATTCATCACTAGGCATGGAATTATTTCTAACAGTCTGTGGAATATTGAGCTTTATGAAATTGGCCAATATTGAGCTTTACGAAATTAAAGATTATTGTGATCTCAATCAATTTAATAGTAGAGTTGGTGTAACTTCGGAAGATATTTTTTTTTCGAATTAATCTCTGTTCCGCATGATCCTTTCATATCATCTCTATATCAGTCAACATCAATTTGCAGGCCACGTAAACTACCGCTAGTTATAAGTATTAAGCAAAGAACCAAAGGTTTAGACTCTTAAGAGTATGAATGTTTCAACACCCTTATTCACTAAATAGTAACTTGGCGTGGACTTGAGGAAAAAATAGGGAATACTTCAAGAAGTTTGTTAAACAAAAGCCCACATGGGGAAGCATACAGTTTTTTTTCAATTGCCCATAAAATTGGATTATTGATAAAATCTGAGATTTTCGTCGGTCAGTCTATCCTAAAGAATATCTACAATCTTTTCACTTTCTTGCTTTGAGTATTTTTGTACTGTCTGGTCTTCAGCTGGTGACTAACCTTAATTTGTGGATTGAAACTTGCAGTCTGTTAAATTAATTACTCTTAATCTGAATTCCAATCACTGGCACAGTCGTTCAGTTATCTATTTATGCATGTTGCGCAATATTTCGTAATTCAAATCATCCTTTGAAATAAACTCTTCTAAGACACTACTATTCTGTACGTAATACTAGGCATACAGTTAATTCTTCACCATAAGGCAGTGACTATATTGTGTGTGGCATAACCTTCCTAATCTGTCTGTGCAGTAGGTTGACCTTCCGATATTCAGAATTTGTAAAAAAATAAAAAAAATAAAAATCGTTGTCACTGATCTTAAAACCTTCAGGTACATATATTTTTTTCATTAATTGTATATAGTTTATTCGTCAATACCTTATTCACTTAACTTGGACTGCTTCCCTGTTGGATCCTTTGTATATTGAGTTTGTAGCCTTGTGCCTTCCTTACCAGGGTTACAGCTTGGCTAGTAATAATAATTATATTTTCTATGATTTGAAGATAAAGTTAAACATATTTGAGTTTTATTGAAAATAATTTTTAGGGAGTATATTGCAAATTATATTCATATGTATTGGCACATTTTGTACTGTAATGTCTATCTACAGTTTTTTTTTTCTTTGTATTAAAGCTTTTCTAGCTATGCAGGGTCGCCATTTCTTGAAAGCAGTTTCCAATTTCTTTCACCTCCGATGTCCTCCAGTTTGAGGTCCTTCCCCTCCATATCTGTTGTTACACTCTCCATCCACCTTCTCTTTTATTCTCGCCCTCCTTTTCCTACCTGGCACATCCATCGCCAACAACCTCCTCTCAACATACCCCTGGTCTCTCCTCATTAAATGCTCAAACCAGTGGATTTTCTTTGACACTTCTGTAACCTTATTTGTTTCACGTAGGAAATCATTCCCAACCCTATCCAGTCTCTGGATCTCGGCCATCCATCTTGGCATTCTCATCCCTGCAATATCCATTTTCTTAAAGGTCTTTTCATGGCCCAGGTCTCTGCACCATATGTTATGACAAGTCTCGCTATAGTTTTATGTAACTTCCCCTTCAACTTTATTTTTATCCTTCGATCACACAATACTCCTGACACTCTTTTCCACTTATTCCACCCTGCTTGAATTCTACTGTTTACTAACATTCGGGTCTGTTGTTTTCTCAACATATGACCATGGGTACTTTTAATTTTTCTGTCGTTCTTATTTCTCCCAGCAAATGTATGTCACCCGATTGATTCTACGGGGTGTAACGCCCACACTCTCTTTTTGTTCTACTGATCTTTGGTCCTCTGCTCCCCAATTCTTCTCTCCATCTCTCCAGCTTACCCTCCATTCCTTCTCTAGTTTAATCACATAGAACATATCATCTGCAAACAGCATTGTTCATGGTAATTGTTCCTTCACTCTTTCAGTAATTACATTCTTTACTACATATACCCCAACCCCTGCTTCAAACATCTCGGTCAAACCAACACTCATTCTTATTTGTGTGCCTGCTCCTTCATACATACTTCTGATCCGTCTAACATAGTTCTTTGGTGTTCCCCTTTGTTTCGGACATCTCCATATCTCCTGCTGTGGAACTCTTATCGTAAGCTTTCTCCGAATCAATAAATAATATATATAATTTCTTTTGGCCTTCTTTATTTTTTCCATCAACTGCTTTGGTGCAAACATTGCTTCTACCGGGCATAAATCCAAATTGCCCCTCTCCAATCTCGGTTTCATCCCTTATCCTATGCTCTATAATCCTTTCCCAAAGCTTCACAGTATGTGGAAGGAGTTTGATTGTACTATAATTATTGAAATTTTGTATAGAAAGTTATTCTTTGATTGTAGATATTAAAAAGCTAATCCTCCACATTCTGGGCATCTCTTCATTCTGAAGTATCTTTTTTTTTTATCAGATCCACAGCATATAAACTACCCACAGCATATAAACTCCAAATTCCCCCAATCATGTACAGTATAGTATTTTATAAATTCAATAGCTATAACGATCTTTGGAAATCGTTAGTTTCCTTATCATACTTTTTCTTTACCAAAAGTGTAACTTTCTCTTGTTCTCTTCATAATTTTTTAGGATGAGATGAGAGATGTTTAATTTCTAATTGGCAATATGTATACATACTGAAATTTTGTTCACAGAAAATTTTGAATTGCATTAAAGTTAAATGTTCTGAAATTGTGAAAATTATGTAGTTTTAGGTCATTTTCAGAGACAATGACATTTTGGTTGCGTAGATATATTAAGGGTGTAAATTATTTCCGGTTTCAATAATGTTTATGAATCTTTAATCGAAATTTTATCTTATTACGTAGTACTTTTGTATTTTTAGTAGTGTATGTTACCTTAGACAATTTTAATCGTAGTTAATCGTAATGACCTACGAGAATCTAATGGAATTAAGATTTTTATAACTAAAAGCATCCCGAGGCTCCAGAATTCTAGGCTGTATCCAGATCCCATGGGAGTACCGGAATTCTTGACATGGATAATGAAAGTTGTTTGGTTCGACATCTTCTAACAACCTGTCGTAAACCTTGGAAAGCCTTGTTATTTAAAGTTTCTATTATACTCATCTACTTTTCGTGTCAACAAATCTTGATAAAGGAGAGCTAATTTTTATTTTTTTTTTTATTTTTTTTTATTTTTAGGATGCTTTTGAAATCAATGGCGAGCCTGTAAACACACAATTATTAATTTAAACAAGAAAATTGTCGGAGATTGGTCGGATTGGTACTGGAATCCCAACGATATGCCCTTTTTTTCTCCCTAGAATCCCAAACATGGAATTTATTCCATTCTTTCACAATTTATTCCTTATACTTAAAATTTCTATGTTAGTAATTGCTTTATTTTCTTCTTGCATTTCAGACTCGACTGTTTAAACTCTCTGTAGTCTGTATCTCCTCTTTCCAACTTGCTTCCAAATGGTGAGAATGGGATTCTTTGAAAAAGTAATTTCCCAATTGATGACTGAATAGGTTGATAGAAATATAGCTATAATTAGTGAATCATGATTTTTAGTAGGTCAAGGACTAAGTGTGTCCCCTACTTGGAATTTTCATTGACAGAAGTTTTCACAAGTTACAGCATCACATTTGAAATTCTAGACTTTATTATTGATTTTGAATTCACTTATATGATATTTATCAGGATTTATTACTGCACAAATATTTCATATACCGAGGAAGACCAAGATTTTGTATGTACTTTAGCATGATTCTAGTATATTAATTACCTTTACGTCGATTAACATTATTTTGCAGGTGACGGTTTACTCCTTGAAGTATCAAGGAAAGAACCAAAGGTTTTAGACTTATAAGTATGGATGATTCAACAACCTTTAGCTTTCACTAAATGCAACTAGGCATGGATCTGAGGGAATGGATTTGAGGATAAAAAGGTGTAATGCTTCAAGAATTCTGTTGAACAAACATGCACACTGAGAAATGCACTTTTTCTTCTTCAATTGCATAATTTAATAATTAATCAAGACTAGTTTTTTGTCTACCAGTCTATCCCTTAAGTAATATTAGTACTTTCACTAATACCTTTTGAATATTTTTCTACAGTCTGGTTTTCAGCTGGTGACTCAATAGCCTTAATTTGTTGAATAAAACCTGGTCTACTAAGTACCTTAGTCTTAATCGGGATTTTAATTTTTAGCACAGTCGTTCAGTTATTTATTTAAGCTTTGTTGCTCAATATTTCATAATTCAGACCATCCTTGGAATTCAAATCCTTGAGACTACTATTCTTTATGTAATACTAAGAATACAGTTAATTCTCTCCATCATGAGGCACAAATACTACTGTGTATTCTAGAAATTTTATTCTAGGTGTGATCAGATTGTGTTTGGAATGATCTTGACAGCTTCCGAGGTTCAAACTTATGTCAATCTGTTCCACATTTTTTTTTTTTGTCTCGTTCTATGGATTTTATAAGACTAACTTATTTTGACGCTGTTAATGATCATGCATAATATCTCATTTGTTTATTCATTACTTAAATAGTTTATTTTCTAGTTCCTTATTACGTCTCCTCACTAGGCTTCTTTCCCTGTTGGAGGCCGTGGGCTTGTAGCATTCTGCGTTTCCAACCAGGGTTTATAGCTTGGCTAGTAATAAAAATTCTTTTTGTGATGCTAAGATAAAAGGTAAGCATATATTAAATTCTGAGAGGACATGATACATTAACATTGAGGCATTGCCCCATATTGTACTGTGATATGTATCAATAGTATGTTACAAGATGAATAGCTATTATGGGCTTTAAAAATTCTATGTGATCTTAGCTGTTTTCATTACCAAAGGATAACTTGTGCTTTATATCTTCATATTTCTATAGGAAGTAATGTCTACCTAATCTATGGTTGAAAATGTGTACAAATACTGCAGTTTTGTTCCCAAATCTTATCAATTTCATCTAGGCTTCGTTCTAGAATTCATGAAGATTAATAATGTATTATCTGGTCATTTTCTGAGCTAGTGGCATCTATCTTGGTTTCATAGAGATATTAGGATGTAAATCACTTTAGATTTCAACAATATCTGTAAAGTGTAAAAAAAAAAAATTTAGCTTAGTATATAATTTAGTGTAGTGTACACACTGAAAAAAAAATAGTATGAGCAATAGGGATTTAATTAAATTAAACTTTTTATAACCAAACGAATCACGAGGCTCTAGAATTCTAAACACTATCCAGCGCCAATCAGAACACAGACAATCTTAATTGACGCGAGTAGACAAATATTTCTGGACAAACATTTCATAAATCTGTTGATAACCTTGAAAGTCTATGGAATTAGAGGGTTCCGTTAAACTTTCTTGCACTTTTCTTGTCGACTACATGGTAATAATGAAGGAGGAAGTTATTTTTATTGTTGTACAAACTAATAATAGTGGATTTACAGGGTCGACATTTATTTGAAAAGCTTTTACAACAGAAAATTGTCCGAGACTGGTGGGATACCAGCAATATATTCTATCTTCTTCCTAGAATCTTACTTTTTTTTGTGTGTGTGTGAAAATGTGTAGGTTTGAAATTTCTTAATTTTGGTCTTATTTTTCAGACTCTTCTGGTCAACTCTTTGTAGACTTTTCATCTCTCCAACTTGTTTCCAAATGGTGACAACTGAATTCTTTGAAAAAGTAAGTTTCCAAGGTATGTCTGAATTCCCCCCCCCCCAAAAAAAAAAAAAAAAAATAATAATCTAGCTATACCTACGTGTAGTGTATTGTGCTAATAATGGGTATGAAATTTTAATTAAAACTCTGAAGTATGACTTTTAGTAGGTCAAGGACCAAGTGTGTTCTTTACTCAAGTTTTGTATTGATAGTTTCCTTCACTTAAAGAATCTTATTTGAAATTCTAGACTTGATTGTAGATTTTAATTTTTTAATGAAATTTATCTGATATCTCTCCTTTATCTGATCTCTCTCCTCTTTATTGCACGAAAATGGATATATTGAGAAACTCTTTCAAGATTTAGGAGTACAGAGAGTCCCGTCTAACATGTACAAATTTTCAATATTTTTGCTGCAAAAATGGTCATCCCATTAGCTCTTCTTGTATGTTTTATATGGTTTTTCATAATTATAAACATTCTTTGTATTTACATTCTAATAAGGCTTGGAATCTACTTTCAGTACTAGGTATTTTCCACTGGCTTGTTGTACTGGACAACATCACTATTTTACTTCATTATACAATAAGCACTTTGATGGATTCTCCATTTCAGTCATTGCCAAGTCAATCTACTGTATATTGAAATGGCAATGCCTAAGCGCCAGTCGAATAGCCTAAATTCATAATATTTAAAGCAGGCATTAATCCCATTCATGATTCCTCTTTATTTACAAAAAATAAAAAAAAATTAATTACGATGCTGAGTTATTTACAATAGCCATGCTTTTTCTTCCGTAAAGCTCAGAATATTGCACAATGTTAACTCAATTAGATAGTAGAGTTGGCGAAGCTTCAGAACCTATTTTTTCTCTAATCCGTTAAGCATGTTGACATAAGTAGTTAATTACGCAACCAAACATGATCTTAGTATATTACCCAACTATTTTAATGGTAACACCTACTAGTGTCAGGTGGATACGTCGAGGTCTTGACAGTAAATAGTAATGTGCGGATTCTTGGTATAAAAATAAATGACTAAATGTTACTATCAGCGTTGACCAATGACTTTAATAGATTTGTGTATCTTTAAACTATTATTTGACGAGTTACTTGTTACTTTCTAAAGAAATATGAAATTTTACTATGCAACTATTCTCTGTGATTATTTCGAGTACTAATATAGCTTGGTGTAATTAAACTGTTATAGAGGCGTAATGCATTTATAGTAATAATGCCAAAAAATTCTGCCGTACCTGGTGATTTTATTACATTAAAGCTTTCACAGGGAGTCGAGTTGAAAAAAAAGTGGTAATGTCTCGTAAATTGCAAGAAATTACAATAATTTTTTTATGAACAGTTTGATAAATTAACAGGCTTTGTCCACTTGTAAGTTAAAAAAAATGCTGTGGTAGTGGTAAAAAATAGATTGAGTTAACCTAAGAGAATCTGACTCTTTATTAGGAATTTTACATAAATCTATTTAACTTTGACTTTTTTCACAATCGGCGTTAAATGGTGTTCGATTTTGGATGCCAAAGAACAACTCTTAAATCAATCTTTTTGAGAATTTTTTTTAAATCAATCTTTTTGAGAATTTTTTGAATTTTATTTTAACATAATGGTTTTAGTATTCTTGACAATAGATTAATTCATAACATTATCCACCCAGAGGGATATTTTCAAAATACAGTAGTCGAATTAGCAGTTATGTTTTTTAGTTTAAAATGCTAATAGATAATTGTCCTAGTTGTAGGCTCATTGTACAATGTTGCAGAGATTCAAGGTGGCTGACGTTCCACAGTATTGCAGAGGTTCGAGGTGACAGACGTTGCTCAATGTTGCAAAGATACAAGGTGTGGATGTTGCAGATTACAATTGGCTGATATTGCAAATGCATAATGGATGACATTGCAAGAGGGCTGACGTTAATGCAGAAGGCTGCAAGATGGCCGATGTTGACTAAATGCTGCAAGATGGCTGAAATAGCCGAAATGCTGCAAGATGGCTGACATTACCGAAATGCTGCAAGATGGCTGACATAGCAATGCAGAATGTTACGATGAGTATGTTGCAAGTTGCTGATGTTGCAAGATTGAAAGTTGCTGATGTTGCAAGATGCTGATGTTACACTTTTTCAAGATGCTGCAAGATAAGATGCCGATGTTGCAAGATGCTGATGTTACAGAATGTTGCAAGATGTGGATGTTGAAAAATTTTGCAAGATGCTAATGTTGCAAGATTTTTCAAGATGCTGGAAGATAAGATGCTGATGCTGCAGAATGTTGCAAGATGCTGATGCTGCAGAATGTTGCAAGATGCTGATGTTGCAGATTGTTACAAGCTGCAGAATGTTGCAAGATGCTGATGTTGCAATTCAATATGCTGCAAGATAAGATGCTGATGTTACAGAATGTTACAAGATTTTTCAAGATGTTGGAAGATAAGATGCCAATGTAGCAAGATGCTGATGCTGCAGAATGTTGCAAGATGCTGATGTTGCAGAATGTTGCAAGATGCTGATGTTGCAAATTGCTGATATTGCAGAAGGTTTCAAGATGCAGATGTTGCAGAATGTTGCAAGATGCTGATATTTCAAGATGCCGATGTTGCGGAATGTTGAAAAATTTTGATGTTGCAGAATATTGCAAGATGTTGATGTTGCAGAAGGTTACAAGCTGTGGACGGTGCAGAATGTTACAAGCTGCGGATTTATCGGCATGTTGTAGAATGTTGCAAGATGCTGATGCTGCAGAATGTTGCAAGATAATGATGCTGCAAAATATTGCAAGTTGCTGATGTTGCAGATTGTTACAAGCTGCAGAATGTTGCAAGATGCTGATGTTGCAATTCAATATGCTGCAAGATAAGATGCTGATTTTACAAAATGTTACAAGATTTTTCAAGATGTTGGAAGATAGGATGCCAATGTAGCAAGATGCTGATGCTGCAGAATGTTGCAAGATGCTGATGTTGAAAATTGCTGATATTGAAGAAGGTTGCAAGATGCTGATGTTGCAGAATGTTGCAAGATGCTGATGTTGCAAGATGCTGATGTTGCAGAATGTTGCAAGATGCTGACGTTGCAGAATGTTGCAAGATGCTGATGTTGCAATGTTGCAAGATGCTGATGTTGCAGAATGTTACAAGCTGTGGATGGTGCAGAATGTTATAAGCTGTGGATTTATCAGCATGTTGCAAAATGTTGCAAGATGCTGATGTTGCAAAATGTTGCATACAAGATGCTGATGTTGCAAAATGTTGCATGATGCTGATGTTGCGGAATGTTGCAAGATTTTTTCAAGATGCTGCAAGATAAGTTACCGATGTTGCAAGGTGCCGATGTTGCAAGGTGCCAATGTTGCAGAATGTTGGAAGATGCCGATGTTGCAGAATGTTGGAAGATGCCGATGTTGCAGAATGTTGCGATGCCGATGTTGCAGAAGGTTACAAGATGCGGATGGAGCAAAATGTTGCAAGATGATGTTGCAAGATGCTGACGTTAGTGTTGCTGATTTTCAAAATGCTGCCAGATAAGATACTAATGTTGCAAGATGCTAATGTTTCAGACTGTTAAAAGCAGCTGATGTTGCAGAATGTTAAAAGATGCGGATGTATCAGAATGTTGCAAGCTGCGGATGTATCAATGTTGCAAGATGCCGATGTTGCATAATGTTGCAAGATACTGATGTTGGATAATTTTGCAAGATGCTGATGTTGCATAATGTTGCAAGATGCTGATGTTGCAAGATTTTTCTAAATGCTACAAGACAAGATACCGATGTTACAAGTTACGGATGTTGCAAAATGTTGCAAGCTGCAGATGGTGCAGAATGTTACAAGCTGGAGATGTATCGGCATGTTGTAAGATGTTGATGTTGCGGAATATTGCAAGAGTGTTGCAAGATTTTTCAAGATGCTGTGAGATAAGATACTGATGTTGCTGAGTGCTGATGTTGCAGAATGTTGCAAGATGCAGGTGTTGCAGAAGGTTACAAAATGTGGATGGTGCACAATGTTGCAGAAGCTGATGTTGTGGAATGTTTCGAGATGTTGCAAGATGCTGATGTTAGTGTTGCCAATCATTAAAATGCTGCAAGATAGATACTGCTGTTGCAAGATACTGATATTGCAGAATGTTGCAAGATAAGGTGCAATTTTTTGCAAGATGCCAATGTTGCAGAATGTTGATGCTGATGTTGCAGAATGTTGCAACATGTTGCAAGATGCTGATGTTGCAAGATGTTACCAACTGTTGCAAGATGCTGTTGTTGCAGAATGTTGCAAAATGTTCATGTTGCAGAATGTTTTATGATGATGAATTTGCAGAATGTTTCAAGATGCCAATTTTGCAATATACTGATGTTGCAGAATGGTGCAAGATGCTGATGTTGCAGAATGTTGCAAGATTCTGATGTTGCAGAATGTTGCAAGATTCTGATATCGCAGAATGTTGCAAGAAACAGATGTCGCGGAATGTTGAAAAAAAAACAGATGTCGCAGAATGTTGTTAGAAACATGTTGCAGAATGTTGCAAGAAACCAATGCTGCAGAATGTTGCAAGAAACCAATGCTGCATGTTGTAAGATGCTGATGTTACAATATGCTGTTGCAGGATGGTGCAGGCTGATGTTGCAGAATTTTGCAAGATGATGTTGCAGAATGTTACTGAGGTTGCATAATGTTGCAAGCTGCGGATGTATCTGAACGTTGCAAGATGCTTATGTTGCAAGAATTTACTAGATGCTACAAGACAAGATACCGATGTTACAAGTTGTGGATGTTGGAAAATGTTGCAAGCTGCAGATGGTGCAAAGTAATACAAGCTGCAGATGTATTGGCATGTTGCAGAATGTTGCAAAGTGCTGATGTTGCAGAATATTGCAAGATGCAGATGGTGCAAAATGTTGCAAAATCTTATTTTGTGGAATGTTTCTAGATGATGTTGCAAGATGCTGATGTTAGTGTTGCCGATCATTAAAAATCCTGCAAGATAGATACCGATGTTGCAAGATGCTGATATTGCAGAATGTTGCAAGATAAGATGCTAATTTTGCAAGATGCCGATGTTGTAGAATGTTGCAAGATGCCGATGTTGTAGAATGTTACGAGATGCCGACGTTGCAGAATGTTGCAGGATGCTGATGTTGCATAATGTTGCAAGGTGCTGATGATGTAAGATGCTGAAGAATGTTGCAATATGCTGATGTTGCAAGATGTTACAGAATGTTGTAAGATGATTTATGTTGCAGAATGTTGCAGGAATCCGATGTTACAGAATGTTGCAAGATGCTGATTTTACATGATGCTGATGTTGCAGTATGTTGCAAAATGGTGATGTTGCATGATGCTGATGTTGCAGAATGTTGCAAAATGCTGATGTCACAGAATGTTGTAAGATACTTATGTTGCAAGATGTTGCAGAATGTTACAAGATGCTGATGCTGCAGAACATTGCAAGATGGTGATGTTACAAGATGTTGCAAGATGCTAATATTGCAGAATGTTGCAAGATGGTCATATTGCAGAATGTTGCGAGATTGTGATGACGTTAGTGTTGCTAATTCCAAAATGCTGCAAGATGCAACTAATGTTGCATAATGTTTAAAGCTGCAGATGTTGCATAAGGTTGCAAGCTGCAGATGTATCGGAATGTGGCAAGATGCTGATGTTGCAAAATGTTGCAAGCTGTAGAATGTTACAAGCTGCAGATGTATCGGCATGTTGCAGAGTATTGATGTTGCGGAATACTGCAAGTGTTGCAAGATTTTTCAAGATGCTGCGAGATAAGATACAGATGTTGCAGAATGTTGCAAGATGCAGATGTTACGATGTGGATGTTGCACAAGGTTATAAGATGCGGATGGTGCAAAATGTTGCAAAAGCTGATGTGGAATGTTTCAAGATGATGTTGCAAGATGCTGACGTTAGTGTTGCCGATTATTAAAAATGCTGCAAGATAGGTACCGATGTTGCAAGATAAGATGCTAATTTTGCAAGATGCTGATGTTGCAGAATGTTGCAAGATGTTGATGTTGCAGAATGTCGAGATGCTGATGTTGCAGAATGTTGGAAGATTTTGAGGTTGCAGTATGTCGAGATGCTGATGTAGCAGAATGTTGGAAGATGTTGCAGAATGTTGCTAGATGCTGATATTGCAAGATGCCGATGGTGCAGAATGTTGCATGATACCGATGTTGCATAATTTTGCATGAAGCTGATGTTGCATAATGTTGCAAGATGCCGATGTTGCAAGAACCCAATGTTGCAGAATGTTGCAAGATGCTGATGTTGCAGGATGTTGCAAAATGCTGATATTGCAGAATGTTGCAAGATGTGGATGTTGCAGGTTACAAGTTGCTGATGTTGCAAGATGGCGATGTAGCAGAATGCTGCAAAATTATGATGTAGGAAGATTCTGATGTTGCAGAATATTGCAAGATGGTGAGGTAACATGTTGCAAAATGTTGCAAGATGATTATGTTTTAAGATGCCGATGTTGCGGAATGTTGCAAGATGCTGATGTTGCAGAATGTTGTAAGATGTTGAATAAGTTGCAAGATGCTGATTTTACAAGATGTTGCAGAATGTTAAAATGATGTTGTTGCAGAATATGGCAAGATGCCGATGTTGCAGAATGTTGCAAGATGCTGATGTTGTAGAATGTTGCAAGAACCTAATGTTGGCCGAATGTTGCAAGATTCTGATGTTGTAGAATGTTGCAAGAACCCAATGTTGCAGAACAATGCAAGATGCTGATGTTACAAGATGCTGATGTAGCAGAATGTTGCAAGATGCTGATGTTGCAGGGTGTTGCAAGATGTTGCAGAATGTTGTCAGATGGTGACATTGCAGAATGTTGCAAGATTCTGATGTTGCAAGATTCTGATGTTACAAGACATTGCAAAATATTGCAAGATGCTGATATTGCAGACTCTTGCAAGATGATGTTGCAAGATGCCGATGTTGCAGAATGGTGCAAGATGCTGATTTTGAAGAATGATGCATGATGCCGATGTTGCAGAATGTTGAAAGATGCCGATGTTGCAGAATGTTTCAAAATGCCGATGTTGCAGAATGGTGCAAAATGCTGATGTTTCAGAATGTTGCAAGATGATGATGATGAAAAATGTTGCAAGATGTTGATGTTACAAGATGCTGATGTTGCAGGATTGTCAAGATGCCGATGTTGCAGAAGGGTGCCAGATGCTGATGTGTCAGAAGGGTGTAAGATACAGATGTTGCAAGATGCCGATGTTGCAGAAGGTTGCAAGATGCCGATGTTGAAGGATTGTCAAGATGCCGATGTTGCAGAAGGTTGCAAGATGCCGATGTAGCAGAATGGTTCAAGATGCCGATGTTGCAGCATGGTGCCAGATGCCAATGTTGCAGAATGTTGCAATATGCTGATGTTACAAGATGTTGCAAGATGCTGATTTTACAATATGTTGCAGATGTTACAATATGTTGTTGTTACAGAATGTTACAAGATGCTGATGTTGCAGAATGTTGAAAGATGACGATATTGCAGAATGTTGCAAGATATCTATGTTGCAAGACTGCCGGTGTTTCAGAATGGTGCAAGATGCCAATGTTGCAGAATGTTGCGAGAAGCCGATATTGCAGAATGTTGCCAGAGCCCAATGTTGCTGAATGTTGCAAGATGATGAGGTTACAAGATGTTGATGTTGAAGAATGTTGTAAGATGTTCATTTTGCAGAATGTTGCAAGATGTCAATGTTGCAAGATGCCAATGTTACAAGATGCCGATGTTGCACAATGTTTCAAGATACTGATGTTGCAGAATAATGCTGATGTTGCAGACTGTTGCAAGATGATATTGCAAGATGCTGTTTATGCAGTTTGTTGCAAGATGCTGGTGTTACAAGATGTTGCAAGATTTTGATTATGCAGTTTTTTTGCAAGATGCTGATTATGCAGTTTTTTTGCAAGATGCTGGTGTTACAAGATGTTGCAAGATTCCGATTTTACAAGATGTTGCAGAATGTTACAAGATGCTGATGTTGCAGAATGTTACAATATGCTGCTGTTGCAGAATGTTGCAAGATGCTGATGTTGCATAATGCTGTAAGATGCCGATGTTGCAGAAGGGTGCAAGATGCCGATGTTGCAGAAGGCTGATGTTGCAGAATGGTGCAAGATGCCAATGTTGCAGAATGGTGCAAGATGCCAATGTTGCAGAATGATGCAAAGCCGATGTTGCAGAATGGTGACATTACAAGATGTTGCAATATGCTGATTTTACAAGATGTTGCAGAATGTTGAAGAATGCTGCAAGATGCAGATGTTGCAGAAGGTTACAAGAAGTAGATGTTGCAGGGTAAAAGATGCTGATGTTGCAGAATGTTACAAGATTCCTATATTGCAAGATTTTCAAAATGCATAAGATACCATTGTTGCAAGATATTGATGTTGCAGAATGTTGCATGATGCAAACGTTACTGTTGCAAGATGCTAATGTTACAAGATTTTTCAGTATGCTGCAAGATACAGATGCTGATGTTGTAAGATGCTGATGTTGGAGAATGTTACAAATGCAGATTTTGCAGAAGGTCGCAACATACAGGTGTTGCAGAATGTTGCAAGGTGCACATATAAGATTTTTCAAGATGCTGCAAGATAAGATGCTGATGTTACAAGCTGCATATGTATCGGAATGTTACAAGCTGCATATGTATCGGAATGTTACAAGCTGCATATGTATCGGAATGTTACAAGATGCTGATGTTGCAGGAGGTTGCAAGTGTCGGATGTTGCAGAAGGTTACAAGCTGTGGATGTAGAATGCTACAAGAATATACAAGATGCTGATGTTAAAATTTTTTTCAAGATGATGGAAGCTGCCAATGTTGCAGAATGTTGCAATATGTTGACGTTATTGTTACAAGAGGCTGATGTTACAAGATTTTTCAAGATGCTGCAAGATAAAGATGCTGATGTTACTGGTGTTACAAGGTACGGATGTTGCAGAATGTTCTAAGATGCTGCAAGATGCCAATAATAATTTTTGTCAAGTTGCGACAAGATGCCGATGTTGCAGACTGTTGCAGAATGTTACAACATGCGAATGTTGCAGAATTATAAGATGCGGATGTTGCAGAATGTTGCAAGAGGCTTATGTTGCAGAATGTTGCAAGATGCTGTTACAAGATTTTTTTTCAAGTTGCTACAAGATGCTGATGATGCAGACTGTTGCAAGATGTTGAATGTTAGAAGATATAGATGTTGCAGAAGGTTACAAGCTTTGGATATTGCAGAATGTTGCAAGAGGCTGGTGTTTAAGAATATTGTAACATGCTGATGTTGTAAGAGGCTGGTGTTTAAGAATATTGCAACATGCTGATGTTGCAGAATGTTGCAAGATGCTAATGTTGCAGAATGCTCCAAGATTTTTCAAGATGCTGCCAGATAAGATACCGATGTTGCAAGATGCTGATGTTGCAGAATGTTACAAGATGCGGATGTTTCAAAATATTAAAGCAGCAGGTAATGAGAGGCTGATGTTGCAGAATGTTTTACAAACTGTGGTTGTTGCAGAATTTTGCAAGATACTGATGCTCCATATTGCTGCAAGTTGCTGATGTTGCAGAATGTTGCAAGGTGCTGATGTTGCAGAAAACTGGTTGTTGCAGAATGCTGCAAGCTGATGTTGCAGAATGTTGCAAGATGCTGATGTTGCAAGATGCTAATGTTGCAAGATGCTAATGATGCAGAATGATGCAAGATGTTGATGTGTCAATGATGCAAGAAGCTGATGTTGCATATTGTTCCAAGATTTTTCAAGATGATGCCAGATAAGAAACGGATGTTGCAAGATGCTGATGTTGCAGAATGTTACAAGATGCGTATGTTGCAGAATGTTAAAGCTGTTTGTTGCAGAATGTTACACAAGCTGAGGTTGTTGCAGAATGTTTTAAAAGCTTTGGTTGTTGAAGGATGTTTTAAAAGCTGTTGTTGTTGTTGCAGAATTTTGCAAGATGCTGATGCTGCAAATTGCTGCAAGTTGCTGATGTTGCAGAATGTTGCAAGCTGCTGATGTTGCAGAAAGCTGTGGTTGTTGCAGAATGTTACAAGCTGAGGATGTTGCAGAATGTTGCAAGCTGATGATGTTGCAGAATGTTACTATACGGTCATTGCAGAATGTTACTATGTGGTCATTGCAGAATGTTACGATACGGATGTTGCAGAATGTTACGATGTGGATGTTGCAGAAGGTTACAATATGTGGATGTTGCAGAAGGTTACGAGAGGCCTGTGTTGCAGAAGGTTATGAGAGGCTGGTGTTGCAGAATGTTACATGAGGTGGATGTTGCAAAAGGTTACAAGATGCAGTTGTTGCAGAATGTTGCAACATGCTGATGCTGCAACATCCTAATATTACAAAAATTTTCAAGGTGCTGCAGGATAAGATGCCGATGTTGCAAGATGCGAATGTTGCAGAAGGTTACAAGCTGCAGATGTTGCAGAATGTTAAAAGATGAGAATGTTGCAGAATATTGCAAGATGCTGACGTTAGTGTTGCAAGATGCTGATGTTACAAGATTTTTCAAGATGCTACAAGATTAGCTTATGTTGCAAGATGCTGATATTGCAGAATGTTACAAGCCACAGATGAGGCATAATGTTAAAAGATGTGGATATCAGAATTTTGCAGTTTGTTGCAAGATTCTAATGTTGCAGAATGGTTATGATGAGGATGCTGCAGAATGTTTCGATGCGGATTTTGCAGAATGTTAAGATGTGGATGTTGCAGTAGGTTACAAGAGGCTGATGTTGCAGAATGTTGCACCATGCTGATGTTGCAGAATGTTGCAAGATGCTGATGTTACAAGATTTTTCAAGATGCTGCAAGATAATTAGCTGATGTGGCAGAATGTTGCAAGATGATGTTGCAGAATATTACAAACCACATATGATGCATAATGTTACAAACAGTGGATGTAACGGAACGTTGAAAGATGCTAATGTTGCATATTTTTGCAAGACAGCTGATGTTGCAAAATTTTAAAATGGCTGATCTAGCAAGATGGCTGAAGTTGCAAAATGTTGCAATATGGCTGCCATTGCAGTTATGTGGCAATATGGCTGACATTGCAGTTATGTTGCAATATGGCTGACATGGCAAAACAGGTTGCAAGATGACAGACATTGAAATGTTGCAACATGGCTGAATTGTAAAATGGGTGACATTGTGTTATGTTGGAAGACGGGTGATGTTTCAAGGCAGCTTGTGTTGCAACATGGCTGATGTTGCAATATGGTTGACGTTGCAAAATGTTTTAAGATGGCTGATATTGTAAAATGTTGCAAGATGGCTGACTTATTTTCTCACACATTCATTAGCGAGGCAACGCCACTGGATGTCTTTCGTACTGCTGGTCCTCAATGCACTTAATTTCCTGAGATGAAAAAATATATTTTTATGGGAACTAGTTTTAAAAGAATTAATGACATAGCAAATTATTTTAACTCTGAGAAATATTAGTCAAAATATGTTCAGTTCTATGCCAAAGATAGTTATCCAGTTCAGTGGTATACCAAACGAAATGTTTTTAGTAATTCACTAAAGAAACAGCAGCATATAAAAAATATTCCAGGACTCTTTGTGGATAGATACACCATGCGAAAAATAAACACCTTTGTAAATATTTCCACCTCATACCAATAAATGTTACAATTTCTTAATTTTGTTTCTATTAATGCCACAAATCACATTTCAAAAGAGAGTAACGTTAAATATCTCATACTTTACAGCACTAAGGGTATTTGATTCATTTAAAAATTATTAAACTTTAGTCATATGAATAATCAGATATATTACTAAACTCCATCCTCATTGGTTATATATTTTTTTTTACAATTAGTGTAGCCAAGAATGTGAACTATATAAAATTATAGTTGTCATGGATTATTGATAAATGATTTAACAATTTTAAAGGAGACAGAATCTTCCCTAGTTCATGCAAATATTTATAATGGATAATATAGTATGTTGTTGAATGAGATATAAAACAAAGAACTTCTATATAAAAACACGCTCTCTTAGAATCAGCGTGATTCAAAAGTATACGAGCAACAAAGAATAATATAGGGAAAACTTCTAACTTGAACATTTTTATTGTACGTGTCAACAGGAAATGTAAATACAGTTTTTGAGGTGCATGTTTGATTACAATCAACTCTACAATAGAGAGATGGTTTATTACGAAATGGTATTACAAGAAAAGTTAGGAGTATATTGAGAAGAAAATTTAATAAGTTATATTAAAAAAGTGCTAAAGCTATATTGCAGTAAACCTTTGACAAGGAGAGAAAAAAATAGTGGAAAACTAACAAAAGTGAAGTTAGACAAGAAAAATTGTATGAAGTCTTGAAAGATTTTAACCATACAACTAGAATATGTCATAAATATGTTACTAAAAAGATTTAACAACTCTTACTACAGAGGCTTAAGGCTTATTTTGAAACTTTACATAACAAATATAATGCAACGAGGAACAAGGGAAAAATTTGAAAATTTCAATTCTGATAAGGCTCTGGTGGAAAGTTCGCAAGAGTTTGTGAGTATAAATAACTAGTCTAAGTAATTTCTATTTTTCATGGCTAGCTATACAAGAGTTTTTTTTTCTTAAATAGGATTAACCCAGCTTTTGCAAAACTGTAACCTTACTTTAAAACTGCTCTTTTGTATTTTACGTAAGGACAAACCACAATTAAGGTTGCTAAAATAATAAAACATAATTAATTAATTTAAATGAGAAAAATACTCAATGATTTATAGCTGTGTGTACAGTTAGCCCCCTTATTCGTGGTGGTTAGGTAACAGACGCCTATGGATATTGAGAATCCGTAAAAATCTAGAATCTGCTTAGATTAAGTACCCGCAAATACTTGGTGCTCTAGAATGGACCAGCTCTTAACCAACTCCCTACCATTGCTGCGTGCGGTCCACTAACACACTAGGTAACAAACTGATTAATTTCTTATTTAATTAGTATTATAATAGCATACGAACACAATTCAGCCACTCTAAACTAGTGTACTGTATGAAGAGCACTCTATAAAAAGATTCATAAAACGAGCCACCACCACATTTATAATAACAAAAAAACTGTTCTTTCTATCTAACAACACTCGCTGACACTGTGGTGTATATCACTGTAATATATGTACAGTACTATCAGTAAAGTACAGCTTGTTTACCAAAGGTGAGATGACATATCACTCTTAATTGTTGACAAGGAAGACGCAATACTACCAACTTAAAACAAAAAAGCATGTACATTATTGTATCTACAGTAATAAGTACTGTGCTATTTTGTATACACACCGTACGCTATCATTGAAAATAAATATCAAAGAAAATGCAACAATAACAAAACTAACCGTTTTCGTACGAAGTTGTACCTCCTGTAACATCTCGCCATGACTGATGCAATTCTTAAGGCAGACCGGTTGGTGGTTGTGTTCATTAACTTGTAAGTTATACGCACTTGTAATACAGGTACAGTGCTGTACATGTACAATGCGTACATATAACAATATTATTGATATACGCAGCGAAATACAGTAGTATAAAAAGAAGTTTTGATATGATATAACTTACTGGATAATATTCTACAAGGAGGCACAGTTGACGAGATGGAAGAAGAGGATAAGCTGTGCGGTTACAAATGGATGAACGATGAATGAACGTATCTGCACTTCCTGGGATGTCTAAGTAGACAGCGTATCACTGCTGTAAATAAGAAAAAGAGCAAGATATAACAGTACTATCACTGGAACTGTCAAATACATTTACTTCCTGACACTACTGTACCTATCCTAAAGTTAGATTAACAACTTAATATAAACTTCCTAACATTTTCATTTATGCATTGTAATTATATAGCATCAGCTCTATAATGCAATATAGAGTAATAGGAAAAGGGTTTGCAAGAAAATGTGGTAGAATATAAAAAAAGTTGCAAAAAATCTCTAATGGGGAGAAAATTATTGTTTTACAGCTATAAGAACACACACACAAAAAAAAGGTGGGGGGGGGGGGGTGGCTGTGGCCACTAGCTGGATATTGAAAACCTGTAGTAAAAAAAGACCTTTGAAAATCTATTACAAAGAAAAAAAGGTAATTATGACCAGACAAGAGAAAGTTATGTAAAGTATACACAAATCTTTAAACCATACAACTAAAATATGTAAAGTATGTTAGTAAATAGATTTAACAACGCATAATACAGAGGCTTGATACTGGTTTTGAAAAAAAAAATACGTTACATAACGTAACCAGAGAAATCTCAATGCTGACAAGGCTCTGGTAGAATATTGAAAAGATTTGGTAAAAATACCAGTTTTCTGAAGTAATTTGTATTTCCCTCAATTATGCAAAAGAGATTAAAAAAAATGATTATCATAGCTTTTGCAGAACAGTAAGCTTACTTGAAAATGACTTTTGTATTTCTTGTAAGAACAAACCACAATAAAGATTGTCAAAATGATATAAACAAAAACCAAAGTATTAACTAATTAAAAAAGTGAATAATTGAGGTTGACTGCATTAAAGCTTAATGTATGCCAATACAACAATATATATTAATCCTGAAAAGAATGAACTAATAGTTATACACTATAAAATCAAAAGAATTCTTAGCAGAAATACTAATAGATTATTCCATTGAATATATTTAGAAACTTGATTACGCTAGCTTCAACATCTTGAAGGTAGATCATATCCATCCATTTGAGAAACCCGATTACACCCATTAATTTCGTAAAGTAGATGTGCAACCTAGTTCAATTAAAGCTGTGTAACTGCCATTTTAATAGGTGTTTAGGTTCAAAAGGTAATGTTATTTTAGTGAATCTACGCTAATGTACAAAGAAACAATAAGACTATTTTAATAGCATAGATCATGAAGTTCAATAGCACATCATCTAAAATTATCTACATAAAAAATAATGGTTCATCCAATTGTGCTCTGGAATTGTTTTTGGGGTCCGGTGAAAACCTACCAGGCAAATTTGGTTAGAACTCAGAAAAGTTTGATCGCAACACACCCTCTTGAAGTCTATGATTATGGCAATTCTTGTAGTTTATTTTACCATTGCCTTTTCTATGTTCATAAATAATTTGCCATATATTGCATAGTATTTAACACTTGCTGGATACCGGTGCTCATCGAGCTCTCTGTAACAAGCCTGCGACACTTTGAGATGGGGTACATTGTCCTAGTTGTAGTGGATACATCATCGGTGTTTAACATTGCCAAGTGGATCCATCACCTTCATTGCACATTTCAGTTTGGGTATATCTCTCACTGATCAAAGTGCACAAATTGTAATAGTTTCACATTGCACTTAATAAACCACCGTCGTTGCACATTGCCAGTTGGTTACACCACCATCATTGCAGACTTGCTACATCATTCATTTTGTGTTGCAGTGTGTATACATCACAGTTGTTGAACATTGTAGAGCGGTTGCATTTCTGTCGTTGCACAATGCTGTGTGGGTACATCGCTATTGTTATGCTTTACAGTATGCACAGTACATCATCATCGTAGTAAATTGTAAAGGGTACAATGCTGCTATTCCAAGGTGTAGAATGGATGTATCAGCAGCATTACACTTTGTAGATTGGTATATTAGTCATTGCTTGTTGCAGTATAGCTATATTGCCGAGAGGATTGGATCAGTCATTGCAGTGTGGTTAGTCGGTCCTCTTATTTGTGGGGGTTAGATAACATGCATCCATGAAGATTGGGAATCTGCGAAGATCAAGAATCTGTTAAGATCAAGAATCCACTAAGATTAAGTATCCACGAATACTTCGTGCTTTAGGGTGGGTCAACTCTTGGCCATCCAACTCCCTGACCATTCCTCGTGTGGTCGAATAACATGCTAGGTAACCTGAGGTTGAATTTCTAATGTTTTAGCATTGTAAAAGTATACGAACACAATTCATGCCACTCTAACCTGGTGTACTGTACGTAGAGTACCGATTGTCACACTTATGATAACAACAAAACACTGTTGTTTCTATCTAACAACACTCACCGATACTGTAGTGTATATTTATTTAATATTTGTGCAGTACTACCACTAAAGTACAGCTTCATTATCAAAGGTAAGAGGGCATATCACTCTTAAATGTTTGTGAGGTAGACACACAATACTACCAACTCTTTACAAAAGAAGCATGCACAGTACTATGTCTACAGTAATGTTAAGTATGGTGATAATTTTGTATATATTACCATACACTATCATTAAATATAAGTAATAGAGAAAAGTAACAGCAATAAAACAGACTATTTTCGTACGAAGTTGTACTCAGTAACATCTCATGATCAATGATGTAATTCTTAAAGCGTCGACTGGATGATGGTTGCTCTCATTATCTTGTATACTGCAAGTAATTGTAAGCCAGGTACAGTGCTGTACATGAATAATACATACTAATATCAATATTATTAATATACTTAGTGAATTAAAAAGTTTTGATATAACTTACTGGATAATATTATGAAAAAAGGCACAGGTGGCGAGATGAAGGAACGTATCTGCACATCCTGCATGTCCACATAGACAAGTTATCACTGCTGTAAATAAAAAAAGTTAATATAGTATAATATTGATCATGGAACTGTAAAATACTTTATGTACTTACTGCCACTATGGTACATTTCCAAAGTTACATTAACTTAAATGAAATCTTTAAGTTTATATGTTATAAACTGTAATTATACCATTAGTCCTACAATGCATGATATAGTAAAAGCGAATGAGATTTAAAGAAAATGTGGTGGAATATAGAAAAGTTACAATGACTACAGTTATATCAGAAAAAAGACAAAAAAAATGTGCTACTTTCTGGTTATTGAAAACCTGTAGGAAAAAAGGAAAAAGAAGGAATAGAGTTGATCATAAAACATTCTGTAAAGCCTAAAATGATTATACCATACGCACACAAATCATGAAATCATACAACTGAAAAATATCGGTAAAAAGAATGGTAGTAAAAAAATTTAACAACGCATATGATACAAGAGGCTTGATGCTGGTTTTGAAAAAAAGGCAAATAACGCAATGAGGAATGGGAAACAAAGTGATAAGATTTAAAAAAAAAAAAAAAAAAAAAAAACATGAAATTCTTCATGCTGACAACAATCCGATACAAAATTGACAATATTAGACTGGTAAAAATATAAGTTTAAAGGTATGCAAAAGATATTCAAGACCGGATTATTTCAACTTTTACAGAACAGTAACCTTACTTTAAAATTACATTTCTATTTTGTGTAAGAACGAACCACAATAAAATTGCCAAAATGTAAACAAAAACCAAAACATTCACTAAATGAAAGTATATGATGAAGAGGTTGACTGCATTAAAACCTAAATGTATGCCAATAAAACTATATATTAATCCTGAAAAGAATGAACCCAAACTGTTATACATTATAAGAGTTAAAGACTGCTTCACAGAAAAATTAACAAATGGCTTCATTAAGTAATTTCCTTAGAGACCTGATTATACTACCTTCAACATCTTCATGGTAGAATGTATTCAGCCATTTGAGAAATTTGATTATGCCTATTAACAATGTTGTGCAATGGATGTGAAACTTAGTTAAAGGAAAGCTATATAACTGCCATTGAAATAGGTGTCGAGGCTCAAGGTTAAGAATCTTATTAAATCGACAATGTACAAAGAAACAACAAGGCTACGTTAGTAGCACAAGCTAAGGAAGTCAAAGTGGACACTATATATGAATAATTACATAAGAAAATAATGGTTAATCCAATTGTGCTCTAGAATTTTTTGGTGGGGTTTGGTCAGAACTGTTAAGTGTAATCATACCACACCCTCTTTAAGTCTGTGGTTATGGAATTTCGTGTATTCTATTTTGGCATTGAATTTTCTATTTTATTATATAATTTGTCATATTTTTCTTAGCATTTATGCCAAAAAGATACCGGTTCTCATAGATGTCTTTGGAATAACCCTGCGACAAGATAAGACAAAATTCCTAATATAAGAGTACAGAAAAATATATTCATTGCACTATTAATACATTGCATTTTTTACACATTGCAGACTGGGTACATAGCCCAAGTTACAGGGGTTAGGCACTATCATTTAACATCGCCGAGGGGATACCTTACCATCGTTGCAAACTTCAATGTTGATTTATTGCTCACTGATCAAAGTGCATAAATTGCAGTCATTTGACATTACACCTCCTTCAATGCAGACTTGGTACATCCAGTCATTTTGCATTCCAGTGTGTATACATTACAGTCGAACGTTTTAGAGTGGCTGTTGCTGTTGTTGCATAAGGCAGTGTGGGTACATAGCTATAATTGTGCTTTGCATTATGTACATTGTCATCGTGATAAATTGCAGAAGGTACATTGCTTCCTTTTCAAGGTGTAGAGCTGGTACACCAGCACCATTGTTCTCTGTAGATTGGTATATCACAGCTATTGCATGTTGCAGGATAGTTATATTACTTATAGCTGAATACATTGGATCATTATTGCAAGGTGTAGTAGGCCTTCATTATTCGCAGGGATTAGTTAATAAGACACCCGTGAGATTGAAAATATGGGAAGATCGAGATTTCGTGAAAATTTGGTTCTCTAGTGTGGGTCAACTCATAACCTACCAGCCTCCTAATCATTGCTGAATGCGATCAACTAACACACTTGGTAACTCGCTGTACTATGCTATATTGTTTTCACGCTTCTATAATATCATTAAAGTTCATATTGCTTTTCAAGGTTAATTTTATAATAAATTAGTGTTGTAATAGAATATAAACACTTCACTCACTGTAAAACTGGTGTATTGTAGGTACAGTACTCTATACGACACCGCCACACTTATATCAACGAAAGACTGTCATTTTTATCTAATAACACTTGCTGATACTGTAGTGTATATTACTGTAATGTATGCACAGTACTATCACTAAAGTCAACTCACAACCCTACAACTCTAATAAAGAAGCATACACAGTACTGTATCCACTGTACTGTTAAGGGCGGTGCTAGTTTTGTTTACACACTCCACACAATATTTATAAACAATGATAAATATAAAAGAAAAAGTAACAAGGACACAACCAACCATTTTCGAATGTATTTATACACAGTAACATCTCGTGATGAATGCTACTGTTCTTAAGGCATAGACTGGCTGGTGGCTGCATTCATTACTTTTATACCGTAAATACATTAAATATAGGTAACATGCTGTGCATGTACAATACGTGCTTATATGAATACAGTTAATATACACAGCATAATACAGTAATATTTAAAAAGGTCTGATATTATATAACTTACCGGAAAATAATTCTACATAGACATAGTTGGCGAAATGAAGAAGGATAAGCCATGCAGTTACAAATGGACGAACGATGACATGAACGATGAAGGAACGTAATTGCACATCCTGATACTTCTACGTGGTCAAGTTATCTCTTATTGAAAGATGCAGTTCTTAACCCTGGATAGGTACGCTCCTCGGACACCCCTTTAAAGGTATACTCGGACGCGCTCGACCCCGACGCCAAAAAAAATTCTTGAAAAATCAGTTTTTGCAGTAACCTCCTTTTTTCTTTTGCCAAAAAAAACTTCAATGAATGCTTAAAACAACTGTAAAGATAAATACTACTCATCTGCAGAAAAACTATTTATAATGAATATTTTAAAAAATTAAGTAGAAAAAAAGACCTTTCATAAAAATTCATAAAAAAAAGTTTATACATATATACACAAATCCTTTTAGGAATTGATTCTTGAATGTTTAGGACACCTTTTGATGTATTTTGGATGAAGTCAGACCCATGGAGGTGAAGATCTGAAATGAGAAAAAAAGGGTAACTTTTTTTGGCCAAAAAAAATTTGTTCAAATTTCATGAATTTTTTTGGGTACCCAAATGAAATAGGAAGTGGCTAATTTTTTAAGGGAATAAACATATGTTATCCTAAAATAGAAATATGTAAAAAAATCTTCATTATTTTGTAAATTACATTTATATCAGGGGCCATATCTAAAGGTAATTTTTTGAGTACTTAGAAATTTCGATAAAAAATACATATATTTAATATAAAATATGATATTTATGCAGGTACAAATATACCAAAATATCACAAATTCTATAGGGAACAATAATATATATAGATAGGGCAACTTACGCTTCGGATATGTCCACAAAATGGCCGCCAACCACACTGAATCAGACTCCCTAATCTGCCACTTGAAATGTAGGAAGGGTATGTCAATTTCAAGGTGTTATTTACTAATTTAATTTTTCTTGGATATGCATAAAAATTGTATGGTGGGTTGCTGGATAATTGTCGATTATTTTACGACTATAAAATTAAAATTCTGACCCAAAAAATTTTTTTTGAAGGGAAATAAAATCGAAAAAAAAATGTAAAACAATATAATATTTTAGCTAAAAAAATTTGATGATATTCAATCAAAAAAGAAGTAAACAAAATTTTCCGACAAATAAACATCTAGAGGAATCATTACTCTGTGATAGTTCCTTAGTACGTAGTAATTTTGAAAGAAATGGGAAAAAATGAAAAAGTGGCAATCGCAGGAAAATCGAACACATACCTATATATACGCCATATCTGGCTAAAAATAAAGATAGGCATGGGTAGCCAGATCATCTAGAAACACTTTCCAACACTATAAAAATAAAAGTTTTGCGACACTACTTGCCAATTCCTTACGGTAACATGACTAAGCAAAAAAATGCAAAACAAATAAAAAGGGGCACTCGCGGAAAAATGGCCAACATTCTAATATACGGCATTTCAGAAAAAAAAATTCAGCCACGTGCTAGGCAAACCATCAAGGCACATTTTCCGACAAATAAACATCTAAATGAATCATTACTCTGTGATAGTTCCTTAGTACGTAGTAATTTTGAAAGAAATGGGAAAAAACGAAAAAATGGCAATCACAGGAAAATCAAACACATACCTATATATACGCCATATCTGGCTAAAAAAAAGATAGGCATGGGTAGCCAGATCATCTAGAAAATCTTTCCAACACTATAAAATTATAAGTTTTGCGACACTACTTGCCAATTCCTTACGGTAACATGACTAAGCAAAAAAAGGCAAAACAAATAAAAAGGGGCACTCGCGGAAAAATGGCCATTCTAATATACGGCATTTCCGAAAAAAAAAATTCAGCCACGTGCTAGGCAAACCATCAAGGCACATTTTCCGACAAATAAACATCTAAATGAATCATTACTCTGTGATAGTTCCTTAGTACGTAGTAATTTTGAAAGAAATGGGAAAAAACGAAAAAATGGCAATCACAGGATAATCGAACACATACCTATATATACGCCATATCTGGCTAAAAAAAAAGATAGGCATGGGTAGCCAGATCATCTAGAAACACTTTCCAACACTATAAAAATATAAGTTTTGCGACACTACTTGCCAATTCCTTACGGTAACATGACTAAGCAAAAAAATGCAAAACAAATAAAAAGGGGCACTCGCGGAAAAATGCCCAACATTCTAATATACGGCATCTCAGATAAAAAAAAAGACATGCACGTGTTAGCCCAACCATCAAGGCACACTTTCTAACACATAAACATGAAAAAAAAATCAATAATATACGGCAATTCCTTACTACGTAGTAAATTTTTACAAATATTGAAAAAAAAACAGAAATTGGCAACCACAGTTAAATACCCAATATACCAATAACTACGTCGTATCTGACAAAAACAAAGTCACGCATGGGTAGCCAGATCATCTAGACACACTTTCCAACACTAAAAAAGCAAAAGTTTTACGACACTATTTGGCAATATCTTACGGAAAAATGACTTGGCAAAAAAAGAAAAGAAATGAAAAAGGGGCAGTCGAGGTAAAAGGGTCCTCGTGGTGATGAACGACATTTTAACTAAAAAAAAAATCATGCACATGGTAGCCAAACAATCCACCAAGACCTTCCACAACTGATAACCTATACAAGTTGCACCATTCTACGACAATTTCATAATACGTAATAACTTTGATAATTATGCAAATTACCTTAGAAGGGTAAACTCGGTCGCGCTCGACCCCGACACGTCTCAGAAATCGGGGAAGGAGTACAGCTACAGCAATGCACATCTGGACACTACTAGAGCGTGTAGGGGAGACACCTACTGCAGGTCGATCACCCACAAATTCAGTCACGGGGGTGAGTCCCGTGAGAAAAACCTCTTTTTTTTTGACGCTCGGGGTCGCGGACGACCCACCGTACCTTTCCAGGGTTAAGGCATCAACTGTTTGGTGGTTGTGTCTATCTTATATACTGTTCATACTAGCAATAACACTGAACACTGCACTGTATAAGGAGTAAAAATAAATGTAAAAAACTACGGTAATTAGTTATACACATTTAAAAAAAAAACACTTGCAGTGCTGTACATGAACAATACGTACTTACATCAATAATGTTAATATAAATAGCGTAATAAAGTAGCATTAACAAAAAACAAACAAAAAAAAAAGTTCAAATATTATATTATAACTTACTGGAAAATATTCACAATGGGGCACAGTAGGCAAGATGGAGAGAAAAAAATCGTGCAGTTACAAATGGTTGAAAAATTAAATGGATGATGATGGGGCGTAAATAGACAGCCTGACACGTCTATGTAGACAAGTTATCACCACTATTAACTGTTGTAAATAGGAAATTTAATATAGTACAGTACTAATAATGAAACAGTAATATACATCAAGTCCTTACTGACACTACAGTACATATGCAAAAGATATGATAACTTTAATGCAAATTTAAAAGAGCTTATATGTTACATACTGTTATTCTAGTTTAATTAAAATATAATTTTTTCATTAAATTTAAATGACAGTAATCATTCTCTACAGTACATTAACTTTTATTAGTTTTTAAAATATGTTATCATAGATTCTGGTACAAGGGGAGGAGGATTGTCTACGTCACCTTATTATCAAGCTTCACTGGGGTTGCTAGAGGAGGGGTTGCAGGGTTCCAAATTCAGGAGACTCCGTGGCTCAGTGGTTGGAGAAGGAGGTGGTGATGGCGGCGGCTCAAAGGGTTCGGTTGGAGGAGGTGGTGGTGGTGGTGGTGGTGATGGTGGCAGCTCAGAGGGTTTGGTTGGAGGAGGAGGAGGTGGTGTTGAAGGCGACAGCTCAGAGGGTTTGGTTGGAGGAGGAGGTGGTGGTGGTGGTGGTGATGGCCACGGCTCAGAGGGTTTGGTTGGAGGAGGCGGTGGTAGTGGTGGTGTTGGCGGCGGCTCAGAGGGTTTGGTTGGAGGAGGAGGAGGTGGTGGTAGTGGTAGTGGTGATGGCGACAGCTCAGAGGGTTTCGTTGGAGAAGGAGGAGGTGGTGGTGGTGGTAGTGGTGATGGCGACGGCTCAGAGGGTTTGGTTGGAGGAGGAGGAGGTGGTGGTGGTGGTGGTGGTGGTAGTGGTGATGGCGGCGGCTCGGAGGTTTTGGTTGGAGGAGGATGTGGTGGTAGTGGTGGTAGTGGTGATGCTGGCAGCTCAGAGGGTTTGGTTGGAGGAGGAGGTGATGGTGGTGGTGGTAGTGGTGATGACGGCGGCTCAGAGGTTTTGGTTGGAGGAGGAGGTGGTGGCAGTGGTGATGCCGGCAGCTCAGAGGGTTTGGTTGGAGGAGGAGGTGGTGGTAGTGGTGATGCCGGCAGCTCAGAGGGTTTGGTTGGAGGAGGAGGTGGTGGTGGTGGTAGTGGTGGTGGCGGCTACTCAGAGGGATTGGTTAAAGGAGGAAGTGGTGGTAGTGGTGATGCCGGCAGCTCAGTGGGTTTGGCTGGAGGAGGAGGTGGTGGTGGTAGTGGTGGTGGCGGCTGCTCAAAGGGTTAGGTTGGAGGAGGAGGTGGTGGTAGTGGTGATGCCGGCAGCTCAGAGGGTTCGGTTGGAGGAGGAGGTGGAGGTGATGGTGGTGGCGATGGCAGAGGCTCAGAGGGTTTGGTTGGAAGAGGCAGTGGTGGTGATGCTGGCGGCTGAGATGGTTTGGTTGGAGGAGGAGGAGGAGGAGGAGGAGGAGGAGGTGGTGGTGGTGATGGTGGCGGCTCAGAGGATTTGGTTGGAGGAGGAGGAGGTGTTGGTGGAGGTGGGGATGGCAGCGGCTCAGAGGGTTTGGATGGATGAGGTGGTGATAGTGATGATGGTAGTGATGATGGCAGCTCAGAGGGTTTGGTTGGAGGAGGAGGAGGTGGTGGTGGTGATGGCAGTGGCTCAGAGGGTTTGGTTGGAGGAGGAGGTGGTGATGATGGTGATGGCGGCGGCTCAGAGGGTTTGGATGGAGGAGGAAGAGGAGGAGGAGGTGGTGGTGGTGGTGGTGGTAGTGTTGATGGCGACGGCTTAAAGGGTTTGGTTGGAGGAGGAGGAGGTGGTGGTGGTGGTAGTGGTGATGGTGGTAGCTTAGAAGTTTTGGTTGGAGGAGGAGGTTGTGGTAGTGGTGATGCTGGCAGCTCAGAGGGTTTGGTTGGAGGAGGAGGTGGTGGTGGTAGTGGTGATGACGGCGGCTCAAGAGGGTTTGGTTGAAGGAGGAGGTGGTGGTGGTGGTGGTAGTAGTGGTGATGGAGGCAGCTCAGAAGTTTTGGTTGGAGGTGGAGGTGGTGGTAGTGGTGACGGCAGCAGCTCAGAGGGTTTGGTTGGAGGAGGATGTGGTGGTGGTGGTTGTAGTGGTGGTGGCGGCTGCTCAGATGGTTTGGTTGGAGGAGGAGGTGGTGGTAGTGGTGATGCTGGCAGCTCAAAGCGCTTGGTTGGAGGAGCAGGTGGTGGTGGTGGCGATGGCAGCGGCTAAGAGGGATTGGTTGGAGGAGGAGGAGGTTGTGGTGGTGATGGCGGCAGCTCAGAGGGTTTGGTTGGAGGAGGAGGAGGTGGTGGTGGTGATGGTGGTGGCTCAGAGGGTTTGGTTGGAGGAGGAGGTGGGGATGGCAGCAGTTCAGAGTGTTTGGATGGAGGTGGTGGTGATGGTGGTGGTGGTCGTGATGGCAGCAACTCAGAGGGTTTGGTTGGAGGAGGTGGTGGTGGTGGTGGTGATGGGTGGCTGCTCAGAGGGATTTGTTGGAGAAGGAGGAGGTGGTGGTGGTGGTGGCGGTGGCTCGGAGGGTTTGGTTGGAGGAGGTGGTGGTGATGGCGGTGGCTTAGAGGGTTTGGATGGAGGAGGAGGTGATGGTGGTGGTGGTAGTGATGGCGGCAGCTAAGAGGGTTTGGTTGAAGGAGGAGGTGGTGGAGATGGTGGTGGTGGTGATGGCGGCGGCTCAGAGGGTTGGGTTGGAGGAGGAATTGGTGGTGGTGATGGCGGTATCTCAAGAGGGTTTGGTTGGTGGTGGTGGTTGTGAAGGCAGCGGCTCGGAGGGTTTGGTTGGAGGAGGAGTTGGTGGTGAAGGTAGTGGTGATGGCGGCAGCTCAGAGGGTTTGGTTGGAGGAGGAGGTGGTGGTGGTGATGGTGGTGGTGATAGCGGCAGCTAAGAGGGTTTGGTTGGAGGAGGTGGTGGTGGTGGTGATGGCAGCGGCTCAGAGGGTTTGGTTGGAGGAGGAGGTGGTAGGTGGTGGTGGTGGTGGTGATGGCGGCATCTCAGAGGGTTTGGTTGGAGGAGGAAGAGGTGGTGGTGGTGGTGGTGGTGGCGGCGGCTGCGTCTCAGAGGATTTCGTTGGAGGAGGAGGTGGTGGTGGTGGTGATGGCGGCGGCTCAAGGGTTGCGTTGGCGGAGGAGGTCGTGGTGGTGGTGGTGGTGGTTGTAATGGCGGCGGCTCAAAGGGTTTGATTGGAGGAGGAGGAGGAGGAGGAGTAGGAGGAGGAGGAGGAAGAGGAGGTGGTGGTGGTGGTGGTGATGATGGCGGCGTCTGAGAGGGTTTGTTTGGAGGAGGTGGTGGAGGTGGTCATGGCGGTGGCTCAGAGGGTTTGGTTGGAAGAGGAGGTGGTGTTGGTGGTGATGGCGGCGTCTCAGAGGGTTTGGTTGGAGGTGGAGGTGGTGGTGGTGGTGATGGTGGCGGCTCAGAGGGTTTGGTTGGAGGAGGAGGTGGCGGTGGTGGTGGTGGTGATGGTGGCGGCTCAGAGGATTTGGTTGGAGGAGGAGGTGGTGATTGCTACAGCTCAGAGGGTTTTGTTGGAGGAGCAGGTGGTGGTGGTGGTGGTGGTGGTGATGGCGGCGGGTCAGACGGTTTGTTTGGAGGAGAAGGTGGTGGTGGTGGTGGTGGTGGTGATGGCAGCGTCTCAAAGGGTTTGGTTGGAGGTAGAGGTGGTGGTGGTGGTGATGGCGGCGGCTCAGAGGGTTTGGTTGGAGGAGGAGGTGGCGGTGGTGGTATTGGTGATGGTGGCGGCTCAGAGGATTTGGTTGGAGGAGGAGGTGGCGGTGGTGATTGCGGCAGCTCAGAGGGTTTTGTTGGAGGAGCAGGTGGTGGTGGTGGTGGTGGTGGTGGTGATGGCAGCGGGTCAGACGGTTTGGTTGGAGGAGGAGGTGGTGGTGGTGGTGGTGATGGCGGTGGCTCAGATGGTTTGGTTGGAGGAGGAGGTGGTGGTGGTGGTGGTGGTGGTGATGATGGCGGTGGCTCAGAGGGTTTCGTTGGAGGAGGATGTGGTGGTGGTGGTGGTGGCGGCAGCTCAGAGGGTTTTGTTGGAGGAGGATGTGGTGGTGGTGGTGGTGGTGGCGGCAGCTCGGAGGGTTTGGTTGGAGGAGGAGGTGGTGGGTGGTGGTGACAGCTCAGAGGGTTTAGTTGGAGGAGGCGGTTGTGGTGGTGGAGATGGCGGTGGCTTAGAGGGTTTAGTTGGAGGAGGAGGAGGTGGTGGTGGTGGTGGTGTTGGTGATGGCTGCTCAGAGGGTTTGGTTGGAGGAGGAGGTGGTGGTGTTGGTGGTGTTGGTGTTGGTGGTGGTGGTGATGGCAGCGGCTCAGAGGTTTGGTTAGAGGAGGAGGAAGTGATGGCGGCGGCTCAGAGAGTTTGGTTGGAGTCGGAGGAGGTGATGGTGGCTCAGTGGTTTGGTTGGATGAGGTGGCAGTGATGGCGGCTTAGTGGTTTTTTTGGAGGAGGATGTGGTGATGGTGGCTCAGAGGTTTGGTTTGAGGATGAATTGGTGATGGCAGCTCAGTGGTTTGGTTGGAGGAGGAGCTGGTGATGGGGGCTCAGTGGTCGGAGGAAGAGGTAGTGATGGCAGCTCAGGGGTCAGAGGAAGAGGTAGTGATGGCAGCTCAGGGGTCAGAGGAAGAGGTGGTGATGGTGGCTCGGGGGTCGGAGGAAGAGGTGGTAATGGCGGCTCAGGGGTCGGAGGAAGAGGTGGTGATGGCGGCTCAGGGGTAGGAGGAAGAGGTGGTGATGGCGGCTCAGGGGTCGGATGAGGAGGTGATGGCCGCTCAGTGGTCGGAGGAGGAGGTGATGGCTGCTCAGTGGTTGGAGGATGAGGTGATGGCTCCTCAATGGTCGGAGGAGGTGGTGATGGCGGCTCAATGGTCGGAGGAGGTGGTGATGGCGGCTCAATGGTCGGAGGAGGTGGTGATGGCGGCTCAATGGTCAGAGGAGGTGGTGATGGCGGCTCAATGGTCGGAGGAGGTGGTGATGGCGGCTCAATAGTCGAAGGAGGAGGTGATAGTGGAAGTTTTACAAGAGGTATAAAAACATCATGAAGGGGAGCTCCTTTGCTGCCGCCTCCTTCTCATCTTGTGGGCTGTAAAACACTCATCCATAGAATTCATTAACTTGATGGCATGCACCCATGAGAAAGTTGAAGGCTGTAGGCCTATTGCTTTAAATCTTCGAACAGCTGTAACATCTCTGCCAACTTCTCGAGCGAGATGCATTCGTCCTCCTTGTCTGGTTCATTGACCACCTCCTCTTCTTCATTTGTTAAATACACTAATTTGGCTAGGTCCTCCTCAGTCAGCTCTTTTTTCATTGCTAACAAGCAATTCCAAGACATAATCCTCAGCCACTTCCTCAAAATCTTTGACTTCATATTCATTGAGAAGGTCAAATCTTTTCACATTCTGTTGGAAGGCTTCATCAGGACTAAAGCTGGAAAAGTTCTTCACACATCCTGGCAACAGAAGTTTCTAATAAACATACAGCTTCTGGCCTGACATCCTGGAATGATTCCTCAACAGCAGACAGTTTGTGATTGTGAATTGCTTCCCTGGCCCATTGCCTAGATGAGGACATTAGTTTTCAGAGGAAAGAACACCACTTGCACATTAGGATTCAATATCCAGCTGGAAGATGGTTGGAGGAGGATGTGATGTTGGCTCACTGGTTGGAGGAGGATGTGATGGGGCTCAGTGGTTGGAGGCGGAGGCAGTGGTGGAATTTTTATATGAGGTATGAAAATCATTGTGATGGGAAGCTACTTTACTGCCTTTTTCATCTCATCTTGTGGGCTGCAAAACCCACATCCATAGAACTCATGAACTTCATGGCATACACCCTTGAAGGCGAGTGCTGTAGGGCTATTTCTTTAAATCTTCGTTCATCCGTGACATTTCGGTCAACTTCTTGAGCGAGATGCCTTTGTCCTCCTTATCAGGTTCATTGGCCTCCTCTTCCTAATGTGTTAAATGGACTAATTCAGCCAGGTCCTCCCCAGTCAACTCTTCGTCATGGCTATCAAGTACTGTAATTTCTTGACATCATCTTTAGCCACTTCCTCAAAGCGTTCAACTTCACATTCCTTCGGAAGGTCAAATCTTTCTTGACATTCAGTTGGAAAGCTTCATTGTGACTAAAGCTGGCAAAGAATTTCACGTACGTTTCCAGTAAACATCACAGACTCAGGCCTGACATCCTGGAATGATTCCTCAACAGTACACAGACAGTTTGTGATCATGAATTGCTTCCAATAGGTCCTCTATAACATCCAGGTCAGGGTAATTATCCATGGCTTCCTAGAGTTGCACCATCACTCAGTTGCTGTCACGAGACTTGAAGTCTTTTTTATTATGCTCTGGCCCATCACTTGGATGAGCACAATGGTGTTCAGAGGAAAGAACACCACTTCCACATTAGGATTCAATACCTGGATGGAAGAAGAGGGTGCGAGAAGATTTTCAAGGGTAAGCAGGATGATAACTCCAACCCTATGTTTGGCTAATATTGCTTAACCTCCGGTATGAAGCAGTAATGAAACCAGTTTAGGAAGAGCTTGCTCATTGTCCACTCCTTACTGTGCATCTAGTACACCAGTAGTGAATTTATGTTCCAACGAAGTGTACAGGGCTTTACTGACTTATTAAAAAGTCATAGCAAATAAGATACCCTGCGTTGTTTCAACCAAAATCAAAGTGCACAATTCTGAGGAACACAGAAAAGGCCCAATTATTAGAATGTGGTTTTGTAATATTTCGTAAAGTGCAGTTATGATAGATAATGCAACTTTTATTTTTTCTTCAATGAGCAACCAAAAATTCTAAAGAATTACGTGCATCAAAATTAGATAACTCCCAAAAAATTTACATCATCAGCCTACCTGCCCTTTGCTGCCTTGAAATCAGGAGCATGGTATTCCTCCTGGGCTATATGTCTTAGGAATCATCATCTTCCAAAAAACCTGTGAAGCAATAAAAATCTTATATATGAATACTATGTATATAGTTCTAACAATACTATGACTAGTATAATTACATGTGAAATAAAACTATTTACATGGTTAAATATCCATGTATATGGTATGTACGCTTATTAACATTTAAGTTAAGCTTACATGAGGTAAGCCCCAGCAATTTAAATCAAGAAAGCAAAGTGAAATAAAACTATTTACATAGTTTAATTAAATCTCCATGTGTATGGTACATACGCTTATTAACATTTAAGTTAAGCTTACATACGGTAAGCCACAGCAATTTAAATCAAGAAAGCAATTTTTTACTGATAGATGTTCATAAACATATTCAAAATTGAAACTTGAATTCTTATACTAATTACATCAAAGTTTAACGTCAAGCATTCGTACCACTTTAACAATTTAAATCAAGGAGGGAAATATTTAATAAATTTATATGAAGTTCATAAGCTTACCAGTTTCATCCATATTGTAAACTTGTTTCGGCTTGAACCTTTCTTCCACAAAGGTGTTCTGAAGCTCATAGTCTGCAGAGACTGACTCCCTTGTAATTTCAAAGTTTAAACTGGTCAAACCTGTCTTTGCTGGCTTAGAAAGACATATGGAGGGATGGGGAATCTTGATTGGTGGACTGCCAAGGTTCATCTTGTGCAAAAGGGCTGAGAAGAGACTTTGCTTCTCCGGAGCATGATGAAATAAGAGTCGATAGCTATTTCCCTGCAATACTGATCCTCGATCCACAGAAACAGTACATTTTCCTTTTGGATCATGTCATTTTCTTTTATCTTCAATTCAACCTTCGCATTGTGTGGGGCACTGGCAGCCATGACAGCGGCAATTTTCTTTGCATTGTTCTTGATTCATCTCACAGCACTTTTGTTAAAAGCCAAAAGTAGTTGTCCTACGTCAGCATACGGCATCGCTTCACTGCACTTAAAGGAATTTAACCTTGTCCTCGAGAGTCCTGATCTTTTTCTGTCGCATTGTAGAGCCTTCAGAAAATGAAGCAGCTCTCTTGAGGCCATGATTTTGAGAAAGGAAAACCAAACGATGCTTTCACAAAGAACAGCAGGAGATATGCATGTGCTGAGAGACTACCCGAGAGAAAGACCGAGGCAGTAAAAGATGGCGTGCTGTGATGTGTGAAGGAAACTACAATAAAAACACTGGGTGCAAAGGTGCATGTCCTGTTCTAATATGTCAGGCCATGAAAAGCACTGCCAATACGTTCATTTGTATCTAACTTGCTATATGGATGTCTGAGCAACGAATGAACGAATCTGCAAAGGTGGAAGCTGTAAATTGACTGAATCCATTAACAACAGGGGTTTGTTGTATATCATAGACATAGCACAGTGGTTAGACCATCATCATTACAAATTGGTTTGATCGCCATCATTACAGAGTGGGTACATTGCCGCCATGGCTGAGTGGGTACATTGCCGCCATGGCTGAGTGGGTACAGTGCCGCCATGGCTGAGTGGGTACAGTGCCGCCATGGCTGAGTGGGTACAGTGCCGCCATGGCTGAGTGGGTAAACTGCCACCATGGCTGAGTGGGTACACTGCCGCCATGGCTGAGTGGGTACACTGCTGCTGTTGCCGTGGGCATTTTATTATAATCGCATGATACAGTGGGTACTCATAACTTAGTGAAGGGATGGTATATTTTCCTCATTGCAATAGGTACATGGCCCTCATTGAAATTGGTACATTACCCTCATTGCAATTGATACAGTCATTATTGCATATTTCTGAGAGGTTGCAACATAGTAATTTAACATTACATTGGGTATATTATCATCGTTGCACATTACAGTGGGTACATTGCTGTCATAGCATCTTGCAATGTGTATATCATTGGCTAGTACACTGGTAACGTGTTTGCCTCGCATTCGCGTGGCAAGAGATCGATCCCCGCCCAGGGCCGTTAGTTTAAGCAGTTTACTGGGGAGGCTACTGCTGTGGTAGGGCACCACAATGGGGGGTTGGGCTTGCCCGGCTGACGTTCTGGTGAGCATCTATTCTGATGGAACTGGAACTGAAACCAGACACCTTTAACCTTTATTACTGGTTTTATCGCTGTCTTCAAATTTTGCAGATTGGATATATTGGTATATTTGCAAATTACAGTGGGTACATCATTAATGATATTGTGGATTGGGTACTTGGCCGTTGCAGAGTGGGTACACTGCAGAGTGGATACATTACAATTGCTTGTTACAGAGTGGGTACATTAGCTGCACTGAAGTGGGTACATCGCCATCACTGTAAGCTGCCGATGGTACATCGCCACCATTGTAAGTTGCCGATTGGATATACCACCATCATTACAAGTTGCTGATTGGATAAATTATTTTTTTTCATGTCTTTGCATATTTCAGTGGGTACATCTGCTCACATTGCAAAGTTGTTAAATCACAACGGCTGCAAGTTTTCTCCATCAGCTACAAGATCTGGATAAAAGTTGGCTCATTGCAGAGGTTATCTCCATATACCAGATCATAATATAAGTTATCCATATTGGTTAAGACTTCTGCAGAGGTACCCTTTTCATTGCCCCATGGCGCACGAATTCTAGTTTGCAAGAGGCCATTACCCTGTGAAGCAAGGGTATATCCATCTATTGCAGCGGTTATCTCAATGGACTATGCCTTCTGCTGGGGTCGAGTCCAGTTTATGAAGTATTCTGTAGAGGCCACTACAATGTCTTTTGTAAAGGTTCTCTCCATCGACAATATCTTGAGTGAAGATTGTATCAATCCCTTCCATCTTCTGCAGTTATATCTATTGGCTAGATCTTTTATAGAGGTTATCTCTGTAGACCATATCTTCTGCTGTGTTATTTATTTCCATAAAAAAATACTCTTTCCTCGTTTGACCTAGTGTTCTGAAGAGATTATCTCCAACACAACCTCTTCTACAGAGAGATCTTAATGACATCATTAGTAGACTGTCTTAATTGAAGACATCTTCTGCAGAGGTTACTTTAATCTAAGACATATTTTGCAGAGGTTACCTTAATCGATGATATCATAAACAGAGGTTACCCTAATTGACAAAATCTTCTGCAGAGGCTACTGTAATCGACAACATCTTCTGCAGAGGATACCTTAATCAACAACATCTTTTGCAGAGGATACCTTAATCAACAATATCTTTGGCAGAGGATACCTTTATCAACAATATCTTTTGCAGAGGATACCTTAATCAACAACATTTTTTGCAGAGGATACCTTAATCAACAACATCTTTTGCAGAGGATACCTTAATCAACAATATCTTTGGCAGAGGATACCTTTATCAACAATATCTTTGGCAGGGAATACCTTTATCAACAATATCTATGGCAGAGGATACCTTTATCAACAATGTCTTTTGCAGAGGATACCTTAATCAACAATATCTTTTGCAGAGGATACCTTAATCATCAATATCTTTTGCAGAGGGTACCTTGATCTACATTATCTTTTGCAGAGTATACCTTAATCAACATCTGAAGAGGTTATCTACATCGAGAAAGTTTTTGTATAGGTTTTGATTCCTCTTCCTGGAGGATTTTTTTTTTCTGGTGATTTATGCAGAGGATATTTCTGTTGATCTTATTTCCAGAGCCTCTTAATATTGATAAGCATAACTCATATCTTACAGAGGCTTTATACGCACAAGAAATTGTTCAAGAATTTGTAGTGTGTGTAATAATTTGAGGAAGTACTTCGATAAGATCATTTAATACAACTTATCAAAATTCATAAATATAATTGATTAGATTTATGGGTGTTGACTAAATGCCAGGGGCCTGTAGGGACATCCAATGAAAAAGTAATTCTATGTTATACAACAATACTGTTACCGAGGAAAATTTTAGAAAATGCTATAGCAAGATAGGAAAAAAAACAAGCAAGCAATAGCTAGAATAAGAAGATATAAAGCAAGTACAGATATGGCTGAAGGAACGTTGCAAATTTTGCGTATAGTAAACCATGCGAGGTCCATCGATTATCGCCTACAAAGTGTAATATAATTGATACCAGTATATAACATAGATGTTTTATAAAATCTTGTGATTTATGTATAATTAATCTTCAGGAATAATGTGGCTTGTAACACGAAATGTTTGATGGCTTTCATTTTATGTTAATGGAATATTGGTGGTATTCTGATTACAATTGATATAGTTTTCATGTTGCTGAATCTCATCTAAGGTGAAAAATAGTTCTACAGCCCGCAAAGTAGAAGTCATGTAAAGTAACAAAGTAGCAGCCATCTAAATTGATATATTTTGTTCCGAAATTCGGAATATTTCTCTTTACTTTACTTATCAGGGCTATTATCACTACCTTGTCCATTTTTTACTTAATTTCTCCAGCTTTCAACTAATGCTCATACTTCGATATATGTTTTGATACCACTACTTCCATTAAAATTCCAAGTTGTTCAATATACTTAGATTTCACAGTTTTATCAATCGATCTTTTCAATTCAACAACAGCCTTATAACTCATTTCACCTTGTTTACACTGCTAAAAAAATACATATTTATCTCTGGCACGTCCACTACTACTGATAATCTTTGCTTTGACATCCAATTTGTCTACCACATCCACACCTTTTCACTGATCTGCACCTTGGCCCTGATCGACACCTTGCCCTGGGCCTTCATGCTGATCCGCACCTTGGCCCCGATTCACACCTTGCCCCTGATCTGCACCTTTGCCTGGGCCTTCTTGATGATCCGCACCAGGGCCCTGATTTGCATATTGCCCCTGATCTGCATCTTGCCCCTGATCCACACCTTTACCTGGGCCTTCATGCTGATCCGCACCTTGTCGCTGATCTTAACCTTGCCCCTGATCCGCACCTTGGTTTGGGCCTTCATGCTGATCTGCACCTTGGCACTGATCTGCACCTTGGCACTGATCTGCACCTTAGCCTTGATACACACCATGGCTTGGCCCTTCATGCTGATCTGCACCTTGGCCCTGATCCGCACCTTGGCCCTGATCCGCACCTTGTCTCTGAACCGCACCCTGGCCTTGATCCACACCATGGGTTGGGCCTTCATGCTGATCTGCACCTTGGCCCTGATCTGCACCTTAGCCTTGATACACACCATGGCTTGGCCCTTCATGCTGATCTGCACCTTGGCCCTGATCCGCACCTTGGCCCTGATCCGCACCTTGGCCCTGACCCGCACCTTGGCTTGGGCCTTCATGCTGATCTGCACCTTGGCACTGATCTGCACCTTAGCCTTGATACACACCATGGCTTGGCCCTTCATGCTGATCTGCACCTTGGCCCTGATCCGCACCTTGGCCCTGATCCGCACCTTGGCCCTGACCCGCACCTTGGCTTGGGCCTTCATGCTGATCTGCACCTTGGGCCTGATCCGCACCTTGGCTTGAGCCTTCATGCTGATCTTCACCTTGGCCCTGAACCGCACATTGGCCCTGAACCGCACCTTGGCTCTGAATCACACCTTGGCCTTGAACCGCACCTTAGCCCTGAACCTCACCTTCATGGTTTGGGCCTTCATGCTGATCCACACCTTGTCCCTGATCTGCACCTTGGCCTTGATCTGCACCTTCATGGTTTGGGCCTTCATGCTGATCTGCACCTTGGCCCTCATCTGCACCTTGGCCCTCATCTGCACCTTGGCCCTCATCTGCAACTTGGCCCTCATCTGCAACTATACCTGGGCTTTCATGCTGATCCACACCTTGGCCCTGATCTGCACCTTTACCTGGGCCTCCATGCAGATCTACACCTTGTCGCTGATCTGCATTTTGTCCCTGATCTGCACCTTTCCCTGGGCCTTCATGCTGATCCACACCTTGTCCTTAATCTGCACCTTGTCCAATAGGCTTCATCAACCCTTTGCTTTATCCTTTCCATTATTTGTTGACGTTTCTCCATCAGCTGTTTTTCTCTCACCATAATTTCTCCTCCTCTCTCCACCAACCGTTGATCCCTCTCCTTCAGCCGTTGCTCCCTCTCTGATATACGTCGATCCCTCTCCATCAGCCGCTTCTCCCTCTCCGATATACGCTGATCCCTCTCCACCAGCTGTTGGTCCCTCTCTACCAGTTGTTGATCCCCCTCCACCAGTCATTCACCCCCCTCCACCAGTTGTTGATCTGCGTTCTTTGTTATTAAGGATTAAAAAAATACGAAGTTTATAGACTGAGAATATGCATTAAACATATATGCAGAAAAACATAATTTTACGTTTAGATATACAGTAGATGCATAATCTTGACCCTCTCTACTTCTAGGATACTAAGTGTATCAATTAGACAACTATATATTAGTATATAAAATAATGAGCCTGTGGCCTTTGTCCACTGATTAAAAGTAGTGATGAATCCTAGATTTCATTAAAGATCATAATGTTCGAGTTATTATCAGTATACAAAATAGTTTATTTTTGCATTTATTTCAGTAATGTGAAACTTACTACAGGAATAATTACAAAAGTTAAGGTAGTGTAATGTAATAGACATTTTCATTCGGTTGATATATATTTTGAAGACTATTACATATAAATTTTATAAACTTATTCTCAGCTCAAAAATAAAGTGCTATTTTCTTATGATTATTTCTTTTATTCAATTTTCATGATATAAGAGCAAGATTTTTTTGTTACATTTAAAAAGTATTAGAAATGTTACATGAAAGTGTATGATTAGTAAAATTATAGATAAGTGTATGGTTATATAATTAGAAAACTTGTGATATTTCTAATACATTAACTTTTTAATGTAGATCAGTTAGCTTACCATAGTGAACTTAGCGTGGCTGTGCTGGGGCCCCCACGCAGCGTAACACAATCTCCTGGCTCTAATGTACGCACTTTCAACAGTTTACCTTCGATGCACGTACTGCCAAAGCACAAGTTACCAGCGAGGGGAAAAAAATGCAAAGGACCAATTATACTAGACTGTCTTATATCTTTACATGCATTAGTTAGGCAACGTGGTCGGGGAGTAAAATTACTTTCCTGTCGACTTTCACACTGCTGGTGCTCAATGCACAGTTTCCTGCGAAAAAAAAAATGGTAAGTAACGATGACTCTTGTCAGTGTATAAGTTTGATTAGTGATAAAAATGTTAGTATGCCAATATTCATTGGTCGGACAACACTGATGAGAAATTATAAGAAGTTTCTTTCCAGTCACAGTTTCCAGTGGCATATTAGAAAAAAATATGGGTATAATAAACACAAAAACTAACTAGCGATTTATTATAAAAAAGAGCCCAGTCATATACTGCCACTAAACAATTTGATCTATTTTGCCAGTATATGCGTACAAAGTTTAGCATGGCAAAATTGATAGATAGGATTAATTCATTGTAAAATGGGTTCATAATGGAATTTATAACTATAGCACATTTAAAAATCTACTTTAATTTACACCAATGTAATTAACAAGTTGTATAACTAACCTTAGGAAACAAAGTTATATCTATTTATATTAAAACTAAATTTTTGGCATTTCTTTTCCTAGTGTCAATTAGAAAATCCACTAAAGTTTTTGAGGTGTAAGTTTAAAGACAGTCTCAAACTCTGGAATACAAAATGGCAAGAAAAGTGCGCTAGAGTGCAGAAAACTTACGCAGGGTGATAAACTATAGAGAACAATTATATTGGAACAAAATAAGAAAAGAACATGCTACTAGCAGGACACTCTGAACTTTAACTGAAAAAAAAATGTGAAAATTTCAAACAAAATATGAAATTTATCAAAACCAGACAAGAGAAAAATATGTAAAGTCTGAAAGAATTATATCATACAATTGAAACAGGTCATTATGATGTTGGCAAAAAGAACTTGTCAATGCTGGTTTTAAAACATTAAATATGGTAAACAAAGAAGCTAGGAACCGACAAAAGGAAAAATAGGAACCGACAAAAGGAAAAATGTTAAGTCACAATGCTGATATGGGTCTGGAGGAAGGTAGACTAGATTTTGTAGGTAGATATACCAATTTTTCAAAGTAATTTTTATTTGTTCTTGAAAAATATGATGATCACAGCATTGCAGAAAGTACCCCAGTTTTAAATCGCCCTTTTGTATTCGTGTAACAGATGACCACAATCAACATTTCTAAAATAGTTTACTCTAATGCCAAAGCATTAACTAGATAAAAGAATAAAAGATTAAAATGTTCTTTGCATTCAAGTTTTATGAATTACTACAAAACTACACTAATCTGGAAAAGGATGACTCAGATTTGTATACGTTACAAAATATAAAGAATGTATTACAGAAAAATGAATAGATTATTTCATTAAATAATCAATTTAAAGACCTGATTATGCTAGCTTCATCTTCATGGTAGGTTTCATTCAACCATTTGAGGAACTTAATTACGCCCAAGAAAAATTTCGTAAAGAGGATCTACAACATAGCTTAAGGAAAGGAAAGCCATGTAACTGCCATTGAAGTAAGTTTCGAGGTTCAAGGTTAAGAATTTTAATAATATCTAAGAGAATGTGCAAAGATGCCAGGTTACACTCACGAGCAGATTCTAAGTTTAATGGCACACCAGCTACAGGAAACTACCCACACACAAAAAAAAGAAAGAAAAAAAAGATAAGCTGGTAAATCAATTGTGACAATTCTTTCTTTGGGTCTGGTGAAAACCAACCAAGTACCATAACTTTCTAGGCAATATTGGTCACGACACTTAAAGTTTCATCGTAATAAACACTCTTGACATCAATTGTTATGGCATATCATGCAATTTGTTTCACTATTGATCTGTGTATGTTGATATATATAGTTTTGTCATTATGAGTATGTCTACAAATTACCGGTGGTTATGGAGGTCTCTGTAACAAGCCTACAACAAGATAGACAAAACTTCTGATTTGTGAGTACAGACTAATAAATTCCTAACTTCTATACTGAATACCTATGTAACAAATTTTACCTCAATATCCGAGCTTAAACAGGACGGCAAAAAACAAGCCGTTCTAAACATTGATGATTTTGTATCTTAATAGTGTTCGGCATCAAGTTATTGTAAATTATGTTAATAAACCTAGATTCTCTCGATCGATTGTTACCAATGTTTTCAAGTACCGAAGTGCTCTTAATTCCAGACCAAAGAGCTCGCTTAAATTACTGGAACTGTCAAGACTTAAATGTGTCTTGCTAGTTTGATTTGCCATATTTCAGCAATGATAGAAGTGACGAATTGAATAGCCCATCATTCTAACATTAAGGATTTGGCGATATCCTCGTTACTTTCAATTTCATAAAATCTAATGAACAGTTTATAATATTTAGACATCATCTCCTCTTACGCCTATTGAAGCGAAGGGCCTCTGTTAAATTTTGCCAGTTGTCTTCATCTTGAGCTTTTGAATAAATACTTCTCCATTCATCATCTACGTCACGTGTCAGAGTCGTCAGTCATGTCAGCCTGGGTCTTACAACTCTTCTAGTGCCTTGTGGAGCCCAGTTGAAAGTTTGGCTAACTAATCTCTCTTGGGAAGTGTTAAGAATATGTCCAAATCATCTCCATCTACCATTCACCATCATCTCGTCTACATATGACACTCGAGTAATCTCTTACAGTTTTATTTCTAATCCCCTCCTGCCATCTAACTGCCAATATTTCTCTAAGGTCTTTGTTCTCAAATCTACAAAATCTGTTGTATATTTCAATAAACTAAAATATCATGTGGTGATTACTACGATTCGAGATCAACGTACTACTTGACCCTCTTCCCCCACCACACAAAGATAGTCTTTTTATAAAATTTCCTTGGTAGTTTTTGTGTCTATTTTATCAAAATCAATAGCTTCGCAAACAATGCAAAAACTCCCTACCATCCCGATTCTTTACTAGGGCTTCCAATCTGGAGCTGTGGGCGTTATTAGACGAGAATAAGATGAAAAGCTGGTGCCCTGGAAGGAGGGAGCTGGTATTCCGTTTACCAAAATTCTTTTTGTGAACTACCTTCAATGAAGAAAGTTTCCACATTTTCTTTATTATAATAAAATACTAATCAAGGACAAAACATTCGACAAATAAAAGTTTTCGATTAATATATCACACAATTTACATGGTCAATTTTTAGTATATACATTGTGATTAACAAGTTTTACACCTGTTGTGGTGACCAAGTTTACGTGAACTTTTGTTGCAGTTTAAAAACTAAAATGAACATTAGAAACGTTAAAAGGATATATTTGGTTCAAGTCTGTAAGTGGGAGGGGCCGGAAGAGGGGTAAGCTGATACTGATACTGATATCTTACAGTGCCAGTTTTATGTTTTAGTAATCATATTAGCGTCAGAAGTCTCTATTGAGATTTGTTTTATTTCATGAAATACAGCAATTTGTTTTCAACAGATATTTTGAATATAGTATACTTCATCTATTACTGGCTAAAACAGAAGTTTCATTACTATAATTGTAAACTTGGCATATATTTTTTCCCGAAGATGTAGATCCGAGTGTGAGGGCCCTATTATTTTTTTTTTCATAGAATACAGAGGATTAATTGCTAAGAAATTATAATTTTCAACTTATCACCTACTTTATGACCGATGACAGTAAAATCATTATTGGTATCTAAATTCAAGACTGACATTTGGGACTGAAATCCCATTTTACTCAGGTGTAACTAAAGTGAAACCTTGCAATTCAGGCTCTCGGACTAACATTTGTGACTGAACTCCAGTCTTACTCACGTGAAAATATTGTGAAACCTTGCAATTCAGGCTCTCGGACTGACATTTGTGACTGAACTCCCGTCTTACTCACGTGAAACTATTGTGAAACCTTGCATCTTCATTAGAAAAATAAAAAGCCTAATTAAAGAGGTTGGACAGCAGAAAGTTAAAGGGGAACAAAAGGAACGTGGAGGGCTGGAGAATATTGCAGTTGTGGATCGAATGAGCATTACAATCTCCCCAAAGAAACTTTTACAGAATACCATGAGAGGCGCACCAGCAGCAGGCTACTAATTCATATCTTACCACACTAGCTTAAGCATTGCAGAGTGAAGAAGTGTTTGCGCGGAGCTCTGTAGAACACTCGCCCTGGGCCGTGTTTTTAGCTTGATGTTTCTCGTTTATGAAATCATTGAAGAGGATGCTGTTTTGGTATGCGATCTCAAAGTCATGCTTTTGCTTTGGTATGCTATCTCACCTGATAATAGCGATCTCGCTTCGCTTCACGGCGAAGCAAGAACCATTAAACTTTCTAAAAAATAAAATATATACCGGGAATAATTATCTAAGAACTAATAATCAATCATTGATGTTAGCCTGCGCATCTCAAGATTACCGCTTGCCAGTACATACGGAGATTTGTGTTTTTATATTTTCGCGAGGGACACGAGTGCACGGCGAAGCAAGAACCTATTAAGAATAATGAGATTGCATACCAAAGCAAAAGAATAACTTCCGAGATCAAGCCATAAATGAGATCGCATACCAAAAGAGCACCTTGAAAAAATATTAGTTAATCTCATGGAGAGACTAAAGTGAGCACTAAAAGTATATCATGTCTGACTGACGGTCTGTGCGGTCCCCAATGGGGAACCCCGTGGGGAGGGAAGTGGATAGGATGGGATTGCAAAAGGTACTATCATAAGAAGCGCAAGTTAATAGTGACAAACATCTGTGATAAAGACGAATTGAACTTAAAATGGATATGCCCACACTGCGTAGTTGAAGCCAGAATAACCTAGTAACAAATATAATTGAAGACAGAACAACCAAGTTACATATATCCAAATTGGAGGAGGCACTGAGATAGAAAAAGACTTACTTATTGTGTGAGTGCTTCGATTGTGACTATTTAACAGTAAATGAGCAATACGCCATGCGAAATTTTGTATGCTCTCGAACGAACATAATAAAACGACTGTGGAGGTCACGTAGAGAGTAGGGTTCTCCTGCTGTACAGAACCGAAAAGCAGCCCTTAAAGTAAAGTAAGTAACCGTACTAACTCAAACGGACCTCTTCTGAATCAATTATTTGAAATGGAAGCCTCAATATCTTCAATCCAATCAATCGGATGTCTCGTGGGAGCTTATTGTAGTCTTGGGGCAGCATATTTAAAGGCTCTGGAGACTACAGTAGAAAAATCTAGGTTCCAATAGTTTGAAACCATTTGTAACTATTCTCGTGTCAACATGATCAATTGGCTGTGCAATATGTAGCAATTCTCTAAAGTTACACGCTTCGAATTGGATTTTTGAATGTTTGCTATATTACCGGGCATTGTGTCCTGAAAAAAAGAAATTCAAAGACTAGTGCACAGGCGAAAATCCTTTGGTAGTTTCATAATAAGATGAAAGTTCAGAAATATTGGTTAGCAACATCGAAAAAGACAAGAAAAATTGAAAGGTAATAAGAAAGCTAACAAGGAAGTACAGTTAAGAGACTAAGGTACGATGCCAAGATCCTCAATGTAATGGTATACGAAACACTGAGAGGTACACTTTTTGCAATGTCTCCTTAGGGACTTTTACACTTGGACAGATAGTGGCAATGGAACGAATCTGTTTAAAACAATCAAAGCATGACCTAAAGATGAGCTCTTTGGTTGACAGTAAAATAGCATTTCCTAAGTTGTGCATACAAATTGGAAGTTGGTTTCAATTACATTTGCAGGTAGTGTTTTGCATCGATATAATAGTTTTGAAGAATTAAAAGTTTTAAAGAAACCAGAAGAAAAATAATTATAGATTACATGCGGCTAGGGATAAGAAAAATAGGCAATTTTCGAATTTTTGTTCTAACTATAAATTTGCTTTTTTCTAACTTAGTTTTTTGCTTTCTAAACTAATTTTTTTTGGCTTTTAAAGATAAAAAAAGGAAAAAAAAACAATCATTTGTGTAAACTTTCAAGCTAAATTTTCTACTAACTTCTGTGTCCACTGAGCGAGCTACATCCAAAACTTTCCTTTTAAGGAAATTAATGGTATTCAGTCTTGAATTGAACAGTCTTACATTATCTATAAGTAGGGCACAGTTTTCACTGGAATTTAACATTACTAGACCTTGGATTATCTCCATGAACAAATATTTATTACACAAATTTAAGCTTTCTACACTATCTTAAGCCAAAATATTTCGAAGTTATATGTTGTTGCAATTCAATAGAGAATACTGCACTTCTAAAAGACTCCGTAAATCATAAACACTTTCTATACCATACTTCAAATCACCAGCTATCTATTGCATTTACTTAATATTATATGGAAAATACCCTTGAGAAAAATTTACTGGGTTAAAAATCCAAGGTAGAAATACTCTTAAAGCCGTTATAAAACTTAAAATTACCGTAACTGCAGATTCTGGAACCTTAGCAAAGACAAAGCAGCAAATCAAGAACATGGCTTAAATCTTGTCATGTAACCTTAAATCTAAGCACAAGATGTTGCTCACAACCATTGTGATTGACAATGCCCCCCCCCCCTTGTTTTTTTACTTACTATTAAAAACTAGTGAAAAAGAATATGTAAAAAGACCAGCTACAATGGGCCCTAGCCACAATGCATACCAAAATCCTCAGAAGCTTGAGAAAGACTCATACCAGAAACCTTACAAGCAATCAAAATGCGTCATCCATCACAAAAACTACTCCAGCGATCTTAGGCACTTAGCAACAACCCACACCAACAACCCCAAAAGCCTATGAAGAAAGAACCAGCAACCATAATAAAACTAGTTATAAACCACCACCCATGAAGTGCTGTGTCCTGTAGTGTACATTGGCGGCCAGTCGCCTCCATGCCACCCGCTCGATCTCCTCCCCTTTATCCTCCCAGTGAGACATACGTGCTCCACTTTCTTCTTATGATGTGGCCAAACAAACTCTATAGTCTCTTTATTTCCTTTACCATTGCTCTCAGCATTCGAAATCTTGCCATTACCTTCTCATTTGTTAAGTCCTGTCCACACGATCGAGCATACCCGACGGGCAAACAGTGATACCAGACCACAATAGTTAGTAAGAATGAGGGTTAATGAAGTTAGAAGCGGGAAAACCACAGACAGGGATCTGGCATCATACAGTGTTGCCAGATCCTTGCCTTTAGTTTTCTGGCTTCTAACGTCATCAACCCTCATTTTCACTAACTATTGTGGCTTGGCATCACTGTTTGCCCGTCGGGCATGCTCGATCGTGTTTACAGGGCTTTACTCTGTCCCTTTAAGAAATTCTTCGTGCACCATCCTGTAAAACCACATATCTTCTGTATTTAAGTTCTTTACCAGCTCTTGTTATTGCCCAGCTCTCTGATCTATATATAAGAGTAGATCATACAGATGTTCTTAAAACTAATTCTTCTTTGTGCACCCTTTCTATTATTTGAAAAGTAGATTTTCATGGTTTTAATGGCATTTTTGGCTATCAGTATTCTCCTCTCGATCTCCCGTTTTGTTCTACCCTCTCGAGACACCATACAACCTAGGTAAACAAAGTTGTTCTGTTGCTTTATTCTTTCATTGTTTTTCTTGCATATTGGACGTTCTGGAGTCTTTCATATCACTACCACTTCAGGTTTTCTTTTATTTCTACATTTACTTTTAGTCCCATTAAATCGCTCCCACTGTTCACTGCTTCCATTAGCCTCAACACAGATTACAGTGCCATCTGTATAACGAATGTTATTTATATTGACTCCTCCAGTCCTAACCCGTTCCATACCTATTATGTTTTTCAAGATAATTTCCCTATATATTGTGAATAGATCTGGGGACAAACACATCCCTGGCGCACTCATCTCTCTATTTCTATACATGATGTCAGATTATCTATGTTAACTGCTGCCAGTTAGCTCCAGTATAAGTTGGTAAGGAGTCTGATGTCCTTGTCATCTAGGTTTAATCTTTGCAGTATTTCTATTAGGTCTGTGTGCCTCACTTTATCGCATACTTTCTCATAATCAATTAAGCACAATCATCTTTTTGCACTTCAATAGATCTTTCAGTTATTCTTTAGATAAAAATAACATTTGACCCTTGAAAAAATCTTACTGCTCTTCAGTAACTTCTGGTTTTAACATTTGTTTTATCCTGTTTGAAATTAATTTTAGTATAAATTTTACGATTTGACTCATTAAGCTGATGGTTCTAAATAAATTACACTCTACTGCACCAGGTTTCCTAGATATTATCAACCACACCCTTAGAAATATACGAAGTAAACAAAGTCCTGAAAAGAGTGGGTTCATGGACAAAAACATCCCTAGGAACCTAAAAAGGATAGCCAAAATTCTTATATGGAACATTTTGACCCCTAGCACCAATAGCATAAGTTATTGTATATCATGGGCGTACGCAGTTGCATAGCAACCTAAGGAAACTCACTCAAGACACTAACCGTTCACTAATTATAGCCAAAACAACAAGTACTGTAATAACCTAGCAAAAAGAACAAAATATTAGCCTATGATCCAATCCTTAAACCATACAAGCAAATTACAGATCCTGGCCATAACCGTAACCAATATCTAAAAAAATAATCCAAAGCTTAAGTTTGAGAAGCTACTCTGGCTTCCCTGGAAGCTTACTCAAACCCCATTTACCGTTACTTTATTTTAATTTACCAGCTGTTTTTCTAGTCCTATAGTGCAAGAGAATTCCTTTCTATACAGAACCTTTAGTAAGTAGTTTTATCGTATATATTCTATGGCATTTCCCGTTGCATATTGCTCGTTCATTGTCAAATCTACATTATCAAAGCACTTAGAAAACATGTCACCAGTTTCCTCTTGAAAAGCCTAATTTCTTTAAGTTTTTCGGATATCCAGCGGGAGCTTATTGTATAGCCTTGGGGTCGCATTTTTGGAAGCTATAGAGCCTTCAGTAAACTTAAGCCATCAAAAATAAAAAATAAAACGGACTTTAAGAGCCTAGCCCAATTTCCACCAGCAACTTCAACAGTTTAGAGCAGAAAGAAAATGCAGCAACTGGAAGAATCTAGTGCAAAACTAACCAACACCTCAAACAATGGCCATAAACAAAAATAATGCCAAGCTAAAAACAACGAAGGAAACAAAGCCAAAGGCTCAAATACTCACTCTAAAACCTTCTCCTGGTAACGATTTCCCTTTTCATACAAATTTCATCAGCTGTCAAATCAAAATGCACTAGGTCTCAACGCTAGACGACCTTGGTTGAATTATTTATTTCTACAAATCTTAGTACAAATGAAAAATTAAATCGTAAAGGCACAGTCACTAAAAAATATCAGGAAATATTCTACCAAAATCCCAATAAGGAAATGTGACGTAACATGCACTGTTGTAAATGCAAATAAAGCTTGTGTCCTAATTCACATATCTGATATATTCATCAATTACTTCTATTGCCCTGAACAAATTATCTTCAGCAACTCAAGTCATTAACGGTAACCTGATCAGATTTTCCCTCTAGATAGAAAAAATTAATGGAAAAATGTATTACGGGTGTGTAAACAGTACCCATGGTGTACTGGTAAACAATGTATTTTAATACATTCCAAGTGAAAAGGCACAGTAATTAAACTTGGATCAAAACTGGTTTGGCTGCGATATATAATGCAAACTTCTAAAGCCCAATCCAGTCTAGGTTTCCTTACACATACCTTAAAATGTAAAAAGTTCTCTAGCAGTAAAAGTCGGTTACCAACACTGGGCATTTGAAAGCACGATGGATAATCAAACCACGACAACTATATCCTAATAATAATGGAGACGAGCCAGATATCACAAACCATAAATAAAACTAATTGAACCAGAAAGAAAACCTCACCTCATCTAGTTCTTCCACTCTCAGTAGTATGCGAAACTATACCTTACACCCTAAAGAAATTAAAACGAAAGTTGACTTGCTGAAACAAACGAGGATCGTGAAATACAGTCTCAGTAGTAAACAACATCTGCTAGAAGTGAAAATTTAGAAAAAAATTCAGTTAAAGTTTAAGAAACTTTATGAAAGAGATAAAATATTATCAAATACGGAAGGCTTACAAAATATTAGCATTTCAAATCTTGGAACAACTTGTAAAAATCGTGTTTGAAAAAAGCAATCATAGTGGAAATCAAAATTCCTTAAAAATTATCTTTGAAAATACGTTCAGACCATCAATTTTGCTCTAATTATATTTGACGTTAGGTTTCAAGACCCATGTACCACATACTGTTATAGAAATTTCTTCGTTTTGCGATTAAAATGAGTCGAACATATTTACAATTTATGTTGAAGAGACCGTACTCTTTAATGAACATTTTTTAGGTCTTTACATTTTAAAACAAAATTTGAATAGCAGCCTTATCAAGTGTTTATAAATTATCCAAATCGAAGTCATTGCTACTATGAAACGTTAGGAAATACAAATAATTGTCTATGATAAAATCAGTTATGAAGACCTAAAAGACGTTCATTCTAGTCATTTGATTACACATAACTGCCAAACTTAAAATGATGCTTATAACAAAATTATAACCATAATCAGAAGCTTTTAGATTATCTGGTAGCATAGCTGCAATAGTCATTTATACCAGCCATTCTTTATAGTGGGAATTTCCGTGGATTATTCATTTCAAGTAATTTACTGTACTAAGTAGTAACTTACTTTCGTTTGCCTATTATCCCCAAAACAAACCATTCTGTTGCATATCCTCTGTTACTAAAGCACTACTCAGCTCATTAGAAGATATTTTGAAATTTTTTAAGGTAAGATGCTGTTGGAAATGCTTCAGTTTCGAAAAACCTCTCTCTGGAGAAAACATGATTCCTGGAATTGTTTATACAACCGTGGTTTATACGTAGTTTCATTATCGTAGTGTAAGCATGTATATTGTGACGGCCGAGAGAGGGTTGTGAACTCAAAGGCAGGATGCAATCAACTGAGTTGTTTATTAAGGAACACTCTCCTTTATATACAAAACCTCAAGGCAACAGGACATAACATGTTCGAGAGACAGACAACGTCACAGAGCAAAACCGGAGACATGATCATTCAGGTTCTTTTTAGTGCGAGGGAAGAGCGCAGATACAAGCATAATATATACAAAAGGAATTATGTACAATTGTGTGACACACGGTTGGTACATGGCTCCCCCTCTAAAAATGACAAACTGAACATGTTAAATAGGTGCCCTGAATCTGGAGGGGTAGTAGTAAAAACTGCGCCGATTAGCGGCAGTGAGTGGCTGTAGAAGTCGTTGGTTGGGGTGCGAGCGAGTGGTGGATGATGGTTGGCTGTGTTGCCGCTCCGGCTCGTCACGGGGTAGGCGAGTGTGTTCTACAGCATTCATAGGCGTGTGTGTCCTACGGTATTTATAGGCATGTCCCACGGCATTCATAGGCGAGTGTCTCCTACGGCATTCATAGGCGTGTGTTCTACGGCATTCATAGGCGTGTCCTACGGCATTCACGTCAGCTTCAGTTGAAGTTGAATAGATGTCCTCTTCGTCACGAGTGGAGGCGTTGATGGAGGTTTGAAAGTCATGGAGTGGGTTCACATCACGAGGAGAGCCGTCTGTGTCAGGTTGCAGGCGAGTGATACTGGTCATTTTCCTGAGGGTGAGCGAAGCCCTTTGGTCCCCCAACGGTTGTTGAGAGAGCTGAAAAGGCGTTGCTATACGGGCGGCTGGCGACGGCGAGTACTGCTGCAGAAGGTATGCGTTGACGTTCATAGTAACGGTGTGAGGTGTAGGGGGGATGGGGAAGCGGGAGGAACGAGTCACTCCGAGGTCACCAGTGTGATGGCCGAGAGAGGGTTGTGAACTCAAAGGCAGGATGCAATCAACTGAGTTGTTTATTAAGGAACACTCTCCTTTATATACAAAACCTCAAGGCAACAGGACATAACATGTTCGAGAGACAGACAATGTCACAGAGCAAAACCGGAGACATGATCATTCTGGTTCTTTTTAGTGCGAGGGAAGAGCGCAGATACAAGCATAATATATACAAAAGGAATTATGTACAATTGTGTGACACACGGTTGGTACAATATGCATCTCTCACTTCATAAACAATGGATTGTGAAGAATGTAAAAAGAGAGCGAGAGATATATTTAAATAATCAATACATGTAAGAACTGAGAGAGAGAGAGAGAGAGAGAGAGAGAGAGAGAGAGAGAGAGAGAGAGAGAGAGAGAGAGAGAGAGAGAGAGAGAAATTTTTTTTTCTTGAATCCTAGCCAGTTCATTCTGCTATCATAAAGCGATTCACCATCTATACCTCTTAATCACATATATTAAATATTACTCGTAACCATTCCACTCAAAATCAGATATTGAATTGTAATATCAATATATATAAGAAATATTTGCTGAAACCTTCCTGGTAAACAACACTTGAACAGTTACGAAACAATTGTGTGTCAATTCAATTGTTTCTCATCTAATAAATCCCATTTTCAGCAGGGATTTCAACAAGATCTACCCTGGTATCCAAATCTGTAAGCAAATCACCTTAAGCTGTTTGTTTGAATAGATTTGATGAGATTTCAATTCCCTTCTCTTAGAGCCTCGTTCAACGGAACAGCTGTAATAAGTGTTTGTAGAACATGACCAAGAGGTAAAAGGAGGTTATTTCCAGACAATGGTAAAATAGTACCCCTTCACCTGGCTCCTAACAATCATCATCATCATCATCTCCTCCTACGCCTGTTGACGCAAAGGGCCTCGGTTAGATTTAACCAGTCGTCTCTATCTTGAGCTCTTCATAGTCGTTAGCCATGTAGGCCTGGGTCTTCCAACTCCTCCAACGTTTGGTACCTAATCGCTCTTGGGGAGTGCAAGAGCATGTCCAAACCATCTCCATCTATTTCTATTCCCCATCATGATCTCATCCACATATGTCACTCGAGTAATCTCTTATAGTTTCATTTCTAATCCTGTCATGCCATTAAACTCCCAATATCCTTCTGAGGGCTTTGTCCTAACAATATGAATACATAATAATATCTGTACCAACATTTTATTTTCATTGTTCATTTTAATATGAAATTAGTAAATTACTTAGAATAGCTGACACCATTTTTTTTCAGGTGACTGTTTGAGGGTATGCACTTGAATAAAGAATCGAAATATGATGTAAAATTCTGGTTTTAAAAGGCCATCATTTAGTTGGGAAAATGTTTGACATGATAAAAAGTCACGCTTCAAGACCTGACATTTGGATATTGAAATAATATACCAAATTATGTTTTATTTAAATTCAACAATCTATTCTACAATATTCCGTTTTTTAAAAGGAGTATTTGATAAAAAAAAAATCACCAAATCTGAAAAAAAGGTTTTAAAAAGACACCTTTTTTCAGTTCTGCAGAAAATCAACCTTTTCTGTGCTGAAAAATGTCACTCACAAACAGTCTGAAAACAGTTCTTAAAAGAATTTCAAATTCTGCGTTTTACCACAAAACCTGATAGAAATGACGTAAATTTAAACAGAGAAATGTGTTTTTCATATGTGTTTAGAGCAGGTGTGTTTGTGTGTGTATGTATGTATGCACATGCATATATATTAAAATGATATTACTTCTTTTAACTATGTCAATTATCCTGACTTACATTCGGAGGGTACCATTCACTTTAGGACTAATAACTAACTCAAGACTAACCTATAGATAACAACTCAATCCTTAGAATAGGTTAATATAAGTAAGCTCATAGGCCTTGGTTATTATTTTAGGCATAGTCTTAGCTGCAAACTGATACTTGACGTCGGAGACTGACCAATCTTCATTTACTTGTTTAGGTCGAGGGAAAAGTCTATTCTCGCATTTTATACACACACACACACATATATATATATATATATATATATATATATATATATATATATATATATATATATATATATATATATATATATATATTCATACATACATACATACATACATACATACATATATATATATATATATATATATATATATATATATATATATATATATATATATATATATATATATATATATATATATATATATATATATATACAATAGGTGGGTACATTGTGAAAGTAACTCTGTCCTAATGAATTCCTTCCATAATGGTACATAAATTTCACACCCTGGAATGTACTCATCTAAAAAAAAACTGGTACTATAATCCTTGATCAGTAAGTATAGTCTATTAAACTGGTATGCATACTCCCAGACGTGTACATTTACTCCCAGACTGGTAAACTGTAATGCACAAATTTAATTACAGACAGAGATCTTGAGCAAAACAACGTGCAATTTTTAACCTAGGCTATACGTAACCTATTGGCTACACTGCACAGGTAGTTTAGCTTCGCATGCATAAAAAATCTGGTCTTTAACTCGAGAATCAACATTTTTATAAAATTATTGAAGAACATCGCACGACTTAGTCAACAGTTGGTTGCCCAATTGCAACCACATGCAAGCTCATCATGGTGGAATTTATGTAGCGTTAATATAACAGTAAATGGTAAATTTCTGTTACATCAAGATATAAATAGAAATGAACACTAGTAACTGTTACGACAACGAGCAATGTAAACAAAGTCATGAAAACATGAGCAATGTAAACGAAGTCATGACAACATGAGCAATGTAAACGAAGTCATGAAAACATGAGCAATGTAAACGAAGTCATGAAAACATGAGCAATGTAAAATAAGTCATGACAACATGAACAATGTAAACTAAGCCAAGTGCATTCCTTTTACAGGGGAGAAATTAGCCTTTCAAATAACGACATGGATAGCGGCATTCTATTCCCCTCTCGAGAGATTCAACACTTCTCGAACAGTGCAAATTTAGCTTACAAAACTACGCACTTTGTTTACATTTATGTAAGTACGTACTAAATCTCCATTTTAGACACAACTACGCCCTTGTTTCCATCCATTTTACGCGCTTACATACGCATACTCGATTAAAGACAATTTTATCTTCGAGTGGGTTAACATCGTGATAACGCAAAATCTCATTCGTTTTACCAGTCCACTTATCATCAAGGACATTGCCATTTAGTTGAATAAAGGATTTCCTCAATTACACCACTTTACCCCTGCGGAAATTGGGTTTCATTTATCAAGGACAACTGATTCCGTAACCACAATATTTAGGGTAGACTATAGATTTACCCAAAAACTATAGGTTTTACAAACAGTGAATGCAAACTACATTTTAACCATATATATATATATATATATATATATATATATAAATATATATATATATATATATATATATATATATATATATATATATATATATATATATATATATACACACACACACACACACACACATATATATATATATATATATATATATATATATATATATATATATATATATATATATATATATATATATATATATATATATATATATATATTTTTCATTCAGCATGATTTGATATCATGTGTAGGCTACTATAGAGAAAGTTGTGAGACCCAATCCTTAATGCATATTTCTTTTTAACCATCCTAAAAATCTTATCACACTAAACACTTATGTAAGTTATCTAAAATTAGGTAAGATCTATCACTGTTCATTACGGGAATAATCACTTTGATTATTTTTCTTACAAACAATCTCTTTTATCATCATTCAGGCTCATGCACTCAATATCTACAAGCAGGAATTTTTTTTTTGAAGATAATATACCTCTTAAATATCGAACATGCCAGTAACTCAGCTTGAATAACTCAACCAGAGTTTGTAAAGCTTTTAGACAGGCTTAATCTTCATATAAAACTCAACTGAGTATAAGTTCACTGTACACAAAACAAGCATTGTCATTATTATACCTTTACTCTATGAATACAACATATAAGAAAATTTACCTTGAAATTAACATAATGGAAAAATATTCATCACAGAAAAATATGAAAAATTTACAATAAAGTATACATAGTATAAACATGGTATTCTCCTTATAAAATACATTTTTGAACATACTTACCCGGTAGTTATATATATAGCTTACATCTCTGACGTCACGGCAGATAATTCAAAACTCATGTCAATCGCCAAATGGATAGCCAGGTGTACCACCCCTGCGCCCTAGCGAGGTACCTGGGAACCATTCCAGGAACTCTCATATATTCCATGCCTCTAATCTCTTAGAGGGGAGGAGGGTGGGACTTAAATTATATATAACTACCGGGTAAGTATGTTAAAAAATTTATTTCATAATGAAAATACCATTTTTACACATAAGAATTACCCGGTAGTTATATATATATAGCTGATTAACACCTTTGGTGGAGGGTTAGAGACAGCTAGTATATCTGGAATTCTGCTTAAGAGTTAATTAAAACAAACTTAAGGGTTCGTACCTGATAAGGAAGCTCACCTCAATGATACTCTGCCTCATTATATCTGCTAGCCTAATGAGATCCAGCGGTCCTCCCAGGGGGCTGATGATCTTGTAGGGACTGTCAAACCGGTGTATATACCTCATTATGACAGAACCTCCTCCAATAACCCGTTCCGGGCGCTCTTAAGGAACAAATTTGACCACCTGACACAATTAAAAGTACAAAGAGAGGAAAAGGTTATTGGGATTATGGGAACATAATGGTGGATCCTTCGCCCACTATTGCACTCGCTGCTACGAATGGACCCAGAGTGTAACAGTCCTCGTAACGAGTCTGAAAACCTTTCAAATGATATGATGCGAACACAGATTTGCTCCTCCAGAAGGTTGTGTCCATTATGCTTTGAAGTGATCTGTTCTGTCTGAATGCTGCCGACGTTGCTACTGCTCTGACTTCATGAGTCTTGACCTTTAAAAGACCAAGGTCTGATTCATTACAATGAATATGTGCCTCCTTAATTAAAATCCTGATAAAAAATGACAAGGCATTTTTAGACATCTGTAATGAGGGCTTTCTGACCGAGCACCATAAAGCTTCAGAATTGCCTCGTATATCTTTCGTCCCATCCAAGTAGCATCTCAGAGCTCTTACTGGGCATAAGACTCTTTCCAACTCTTCTCCAACCTAATTCGTAAGATTTGGAATCTCGAAAGCTTTCGGCCAAGGTTGAGTAGGGTTTCGTTTTTGGCAAGAAAGCCTAATTGTAAGGCACAGACAGCTTTACCATCACAAAATCAAACGTTTTTGCTAAACGCATGTATTTCACTCACTCTTTTGGCTGTTGCAAGACTAACCAAAAATAAAGTCTTCATAGTCAGGCCTTTCAAAGAAGTTGAACCTAGTGGCTCAAACCTGTCGCTCATCAGATACTTCAAGACAACATCCAAATTTCAGGCTGGAAAATCTTGGTTTCTTTGTTTTGATGTCTTGAAAGACTTAAGAAGATCTTGCAGATCCTTATTGTTAGATAGGTCAAGGTTTTTATGTCTAAACACAGTTTCTAAAATGCTCCTTTAATAGTAGAGGAGGAGAAACTGCACTTCCTTCGAAGGTGGAGCAAGAAGTCCGCAATTTGAGCTACAGAGGTACTGGATGAGGAAGGATAGTTGATTCTACACCACTCTCTAAACACCTCCTACTTGGATGAATAGACTTTGATAGTCGAAGTTCTTCTTGATCTTGCATTGGCCTGAGCTGCCTCCTTCGAAACGCCTCTAGATCTCGTGAGTCTTTCGATAGTCTGAAGGCAGTCAGCTGAAGAGCGTGGAGATTTTGATGGAATGTTTCCAAGTGGGGTTGTCTGAGTAGATCTACTCTTGATGGAAGTATTCTTGGAGTGTCTACCACCCATTACAGTACCTCTGTGAACCATTCTCTTGATGGCCAATAGGGAGCTACTAGGGTCATCCTGGTCCCTATGGATGTTACAGATATCTGAACTACCTTGTACAGGATCTTGTATGGTGGGAAGTCGTACAGATCTAGGTTGGACCAATCCATAAGAAACACATCTATATGGACTGCTTCTGGATCGGCACCGGGGAGCAATACGCCTCTAACCTCTTTGTCTTTGAGATTGCAAAAAGATCAATGCATGGACGACCCCCAAGGTGCCATAGGCTCTTTCAAAATTCCAGGTTGAGTGTCCACTCTGTCGGTAGGATCTGACCTCTTCTGCTGAGGCTGTCTGCCATTACGTTTTTCTCCCCTTGGATGAACCTTGTTAGAAGTATAACGTTCCTTTCTCTTGCCCACAAAAGTAGATTCTTTGCCGTCTCGTAGAGAGTTATCGAGTGGGTTGTCCCCTGCTTGGTAATGTACGCCAATGCTGTCGTGTTGTCCGCATTGACCTGAAACACTTTGTTGGTGACTAATTCCTCAAAATTTTTGAGGGCTAATAGAACTGCCAACAATTCCTTGTGGTTTATATGCAGAGACTTTTGGTTCTCTGACCATAGTCCCGAAGATTCCAGTTTGTTTAGGGTTGTTCCCCATCCTGCGTCCAAGGCGTCGGAGCATAACACAAGGTCTGGGTTCTTTTGTGATAGGTCGAGACCCTCCTGGAACTTGTTCGGTTCTTCCCACCACCGAAGGCAGTCTTTTGATGGACTTCGTAATCGGAATGGACATCACTTCTAGGTCTTTCTCCTTGTTCCAATGGCTGTTGAGATGGAACTGGAGAAGACGAATGTTCAGTCTTCCTAGGGGAATAAATTCTTCCAAGGAGGAGAGGGTTCCTACTAGGCTCATCCACTTCCTTGCTGAACACATATTCTTGCTTAGAAACGACTGGAGTTTCAATCTGGCTTGTTTCACCCTTAAAGGAGACGGAAAAGTCTCCGAATCGTCATTCCCAAATAGAGAATCTCTTGAGATGGAACCAAGAGAGACTTTTCCTTGTTTACAAGGAGACCCAGATCTTTGGAGAGGTCCAATGTTGTCTGAAGATCCTTCAGGCAGTGATCGTATGAGTGCGCTCTGAAAAGCCAGTCGTCGAGATACAGAGAGGCTCTTATGCCCCTTGAATGGAGGATCTTTGCTACATTTAGCATGAGCTTCGTAAAGACCTGGGGTGCTGTGCAAAGGCCGAAGCATAGGGCTCTGAATTGGTAGACATCTCCCTTGAAGACGAACCTTAGGTAAGGTCGTGAAGGTTGGATGGATCAGGATGTGGAAGTAGGCATCCTGGAGGTCTAAAGAGACCATCCAGTCGCCCTTCCTTACTGTGGCTAGCACTGATTTCGAAGTCTCCACAGAGAACTTCGTCTTCAGGATGAACTTGTTCAGCGCGCTCACGTCCAGGACTGGACGTCATCCCCTCGAGTTCTTGGGTACCAGGAACAGACGGTTGTAAAAACCTGGTGAATAGGGATCCTGTACCTTCTCTATGGCCCCCTTTTTTAACATAACAGACACTTGGGTCGATAGAGCTTGTCTCTTTGCCTCCTCTCTGTACCTGGGAGAGAGATCTACTGGAACTAAGACCAAAGGAGAACTCCCTTGAAAGGGGATCTTGTAACCCCCCTTCAAGATCTGGATAAACCACTGATCGGCTCCTCTCTTCTCCCACGCTCGCCAGAAGTTGAGTAGTCTGGCCCGTACTGCCTGAAGGCGGAATCAGTCAGACCCTGCTTCGCCCTGCTCTGAAGCCTCTTCTCTTACTCCTCCTAGCGTCAGGTCTGGAACTACCCCTGCTGGAAGATCTCCCTCGAAAGGGCTGCGAAAACTTGGGAAAATTTTCTTCCTTAGGCTTGCGACTGGTAAATGCGAGTGGAAGGGCTTTTCTGGCTGTCTTAGAGACAAGATCCTGTGTAGCTTTTTGAGCCAAGGCTGCCGATATCTCCCTGATTAGTTCTTGAGGGAACAACAATGGAGAAAGAAGCGCGTACAACAGCTCGGACTTCTGGAAGGGAGTAACCCCCATTGAAAGAAACGAGCATAATTGATCCCTTTTCTTAAGGATGCCAGCAGAGAACAGCGCTGCTAGTTCGTTGGATCCATCCCGCAAAACCTTGTCCATGCAGAACATCAGATGGACTAGGGCAGAGGTATCCCCCTCTTTAAAAGTATCGACTTTTTTACCCAGAGCTCCGAGAGTCCAGTCTAAGAAGTTAAAAACTTTGAAGGCAAAATATGCCCTTGAGCAGGTGGTCCATCTCCGAAGTAGACCAGAAGATCATGGTCTTCCTCATGGCCCACCGACGAGAAGCGTCTACGAGGCTTGAGAAATCTCCCTTGGCAGAGGCAGGTATCCCCAAGCCGAGAACTTCTCCTGTCTCGTACCAGATACTAGACCTGGAGGCCAGGCTAGCGGGGGAAAGGAGAAAGCTGCTTTTCCTAAGGCTTTCTTAGACTGCAACCAGTCACCCATCAATTCAAGAGCTCTCTTAGATGAGCGCGATAACACCATCTTGGTAAAGCGAGCTTTCTTAGAGGCCTTCCCAAGAGTAAACTCAGACGGTGGCAAACGGGCAGCCATTGGCACAAAAAAGTCAGGAGAACTCCTCCATAAAAACCTTCATCAGTTTCTTCAAGTCGGCAGAATGACGAAAAGAAACAGAGTCCTCGTCATCCGACACTTCATCAAACTCCATAGGAGAAAGCTGGCCTTCTATATCTTTTTCTGGCAACGTTCTTTCGGGAGCAGCAGTGTTGAGAGCAGTTTCCTTCTCAAAAATATTCTGAGTACCAACAGCAATGGAAACAGGATCATTACGAGAAACATCAAGCGGGCGTGACGCATGCGGCTCAGCCGAACGCTCGTGGTCAACTTGATCGAAGTCAAAGAGTTCCTGAACTTAAATTGCATCAATGTCTTCTTGGAAAGAGTGAACCTCATTATTGTAATCCAGACTAACATCCGAAATATGGTAAGGGATAGAGTGTTCCAGATCATATCCTGAAACGCGCGTGCCGTCATTTCCTGACAAGCGTTCGATGCTGCGAACCGCTTACTGTTGAGCGACTTGTTCATCTGTTTTCCGTTCGGAAACACGATCTGGAGGACGTTCACTAAAATAATTTGATGAGTGAAGAGCGTCCTAAAATGTAGGACGTTCGACACCCTGTTTCGCAGGACGTTCGGCAGCCTGTCCCGAAGGACGCTCGGCAGCCTGTTTCGTAAGATGTTCTGGAGCCTGATCGAAGGACGTTCGATAGCCTGCTTTGAAGGACAAACGGCAGCCTGTTTCTCAGGACGTTTGGCAGCCTGTTTCTCTGGACGTTCGGCAGCACGTTTGGAAGGACGTTCGATAACATGTTTCACAGGTCGTCCAACGTCTTTCTTTGAAGGACGTTCGAGCACACGATCTGACGGAAGGATCTCCTTGCGCTTGTAAGGGCGTTCGTGTTCTCTATAGGGGCTGTCAACTGCGGATTTAAGAGAACGTTCACGATCACTTCCTAAAGGACGTTCATAGAGGCTAGCAGGAAGCTTAGATCCTCTACTATGAGGGCATTCGAGCACACGTCCTACGGGACGTTTCAAAACTTGTAGAACAGCCTGCTCGCTGTCTCGATCCCGACCAAAACTGTCACATGTGCTGGTTTGAGGTTTGTCGCTATGCTGGTAGTTCTGCATAAACGACGAGAGCCTGTTTTGCATATCTTGCAGCATAGCAAGATTAGGATTTGAACGTTTTGAAATCGGTGATGAAATCACAACATTCTCCTCATCGCTCAGCGGAATAGAGCACCTGGAAGGTGACAACCAGTCTGAAGGCTGCGCTGGCGCCTGGAATGAGGTTAAGCCTGGTCCTGACTGCATAGGAGGATCCTTGGAAGTGTCCAACGTCCTATAAGGACGTTTAATCGGAGGACTTTCAAACGTCTCTGGTGTATCCCAGTGACTACATCCAGGACGAGAACTAGCAGGACGTCGGTAGGCCTTATCATAAGTCCTCTTAAGAGGTCTGGAAGCAAGCTTCCAGCTTCTTTTAGGCGAGGGGGCATCCGAAGACAACGAGAAACACTTAACCTCACCTTTCCATCGATGAGGGTGAACGTCCTGGGAAGCACCCACAGGTACGTGCGAGGGGACGTATGCTCGTGTATTCAAGCCTCTCGTCTCCTTTCGCCTTTTGACATTCCTTCTCCCAGGGGTTGGGGAGCTCGGAAGAGGTCTAGGACTAGGAGGACGACAGACGCGAGCAGGCACACCCTCCACTGCACTTAATTTCACTGGACTTTTATCACTTTCACCTTTCAACTGCCTTACATCGGCTATCAGCTGTGTTCTATCGGCAGCAAGCGATTCCATTTTAGCGCCCAGCGCTTGAATCGCCACTAACATATCTTTGAGTGACGGCTCATTAGCAGTTGCAATAGTGGGATCAGGATCTAGCACTACAGGGGAAGGAACAGGATTAATGACATAGGAAGATGAAAATTCTTTACTAGAGCTTACGTCTGTACCTATCAAACTCAATCCATTCATGCTCTGATAGGAGAACACACTCATCGCAGCGATCTCCTAAATCACATTTTTTACCTCTGCAAGCAACACAGAGAGAATGGGGGTCAAGTGAAGCTTTTGCCATTCAGGTCTTACACCCAGTACTCACACATAACCTAAAAGTTATGGGAGGGGGGTTGGCCATTTTGAAAATTTAAAGAGAAATCAGACAAGCAAAGGTAAAAAATCTTCTAATCCAAATCAAATTAAAGAATATCCAAAGCGAGATCAAAAACAAGCGGGAGTCAACAACCAAAATTTTTTGCTCTAAACTAAAATAAGATCAATATTGACGAGAGCAGAATTTACGTTCCGCCGCTAGCGACGGCAGAGAATATATGAGGGTTCCTGGAATGGTTCCCAGATACCTCGCTAGGGTGCAGGGGTGGTACACCTGGCTATCCAATTGGGGATTGGCGCGAGTTTTGAATTTTCTGCCGTGACGTCAGAGACGTAATCTATATATATAACTACTGGGTAAATCTTATGTTTAAAAAGATATATTGATCTAAAGTTTCTTCAATGAATCTAAAGAAAGGAACAGTATTGCTACTTTTCATTCACTACATCAGGAATAATTATATCCATTTCCCATATTTTACAAGCCACTGTTCTTGTCCTACAAAGGGTTTTATCTTGTTTGTAGCATATCCAATATAGATTGATCAAACATGTTTTTCAAAACATATTTAGTACCATCTCTAGAAACTTTGCTTACTACATAGGGACCACACCATCTGGGGTTTAGTTTCTTACTAGTACAAGGAATCACATTATCACTTTTAACCTGTACAAAAGCATTTTTATCCACTTTCTCGTTCTCCTCCTTTGATTGGCCATTGCGGGAAATTTTTCTGATTTATTATATGAACCTTTGTAATAGCAGTCGCTTCTACATCATCATTAATTATTGGTATCATACTAGTCCCTTGTCTAGGAGCTCTAAGAGAAAAAAATACATAATGATGTTTGAGCACATGCTATTTTTCTTTTACCTACTTTGATCATTGATAAGGATGTCCTTTACACATTACATCTAGTAATGATTTCATGAATATTTGCTTTTTTTTTCACCGACACTGTTTCCTTGTGGATGATATAGGGTATATAACTAGTATTTACCGTATGTCCATGGCCTAATTGTCTAAATTAGTTGGAAATGAATTCAAGACCATTATCAAGATTAACTGTCATATGTACACCAGAAGTTTTTCAAATAGACAGGGAAGTTTTTGCTTACTTCTTCTTTAGACTTACTTCGCAATGGATAGAACTTAACATGTCGACTAAAATGATCGATAGCATTCAATAGATATCTATAACTACAGTATTTACACCAGATAGCACATCAGTTGAACTAATTCGGTCGCTATAAAAGCAGAGTTACACGAGGAAATTCTCGGGATTATTGTAAAGAACTAAATTTACTAATTTTATGTTTTTGACACATGACACAATCACTTGCATATTTGGTAACATCAGATCGCAATGAAGTTCCATAGAATAGGTTTTCAATAATATCAATTGTTTTGCGTATAACTATGTGACCTGCAACATGTTCATGACCAAAACTCAAAGCTGCGTTTATTTTGTTAAATGCTTAGAATGTACTAATCTCAACTGAATTGGGTTATCAACTATATCTTCACCGAGATACATCAATCCTTCATACATCAGTAAATGATAAAACAAAGTTATAGGTGACCTCTTACATGGTAACTTGTCAGCCTCTCGAAATATTTATAGTTCTGCCAACCTTGATTCTTCTAACTGCTTCATTTTGAACTCATCCTTACTCAGAGTAAGATAATCATCCCTACACTAATGAAAGACTGCCCTGACTGGTCCACTTATTTGATCTGCCACATGATTATTTTTATCCGGCCTATATTTTACCTTAAAACTGTAATTTTGTATCTCAGTTACCCATAGCCTTATTCTAGGTGACTTGGTCTTTCTCTTGAACATAGATACCAAAGCTGATGATCTGTGTGAATCGTAAATGGAAAATCCCCAAAGAAAATGAAGGAACATACAACATGCTGAGGAAGTAGCAAGTGCTTCTGTCAGTGGTACTTTAGTGCTACTCATCTAGCTTCAGTTTCTTGGAAAAAAATATTCAATAGGTTTTGTTTGATCATCTTGTCTCTGCATCAAAATATCCCTTACATAATCTAAACTAACTTCAGTAATAAATTCAAAGGGTTTTGTCATCTAAATCATTGATAGTACTGCTTCTTTTGTCTGTTCAAAGCTGGACTGACAATCTATTGCCAACAAAGAGTACTCTCTTTACAGAGATAAGTCAAGGTAAAATCAATTTTAGCATAATTTGAGTTTTCTGTAAAACATACACTGATATTTTATAGACATGGTTTACACCAATCCTTGGAAATTATATGGGAGTAGAAAAATTATCATCTAAGTATTTTTAAACCCATGCCTTCTTAATAAGAGCAGCCAAGATATTTGACACGATATATAAAAATAATACTGGACTGCTACGTAATCCAAAAGGAAGGTACTTAGATCTATACAGAGGAACTCCATCACTGAAAGTGGTTAAATCTCTACTCTCTCTCTACCCAGTTCCACTCAATAATGTGCATCTTTCATATCTAACAAAACATAATAATTGTTGGTTTCCTGCTGGTGTTTCAACCATTTCCTCTAACATAGGTAAAGGGTGAATATCAACCTAGTGGTGGGAGTTGACTTTACATTAATTGAGGCACATCCATTGAGTGCAATCAGGTTTAATAACAGGAACTAAAGGGCTTAGTGATGCAACAATTGAGTGGTCTATAATTCCTCTTTTTTCCATATCATTCAACATAGTGGAAATAACGGTATTTTTATATGGGAGACCTAGATGGTTGTTGATCACTTTTGGCAATATTAGCTAGTAAATCTTAAAAACATCACCAGTTCTCGTTCTTCGTGAATGAACATTGATGAATTTTCAACCAACGTATTGCTTAATTCTTCGTGGCGATTAGCAGTAAAGTGGAAATCATCCTTCTTAGAAAACAAATAAATATTTAGCCCCTTTGTCTCTGGTATTGCTTAACTTGATTTCCACATCACCTGGAGGAAATAAATTATCCTGAATCCTAGTTTTCCTGCACTTTGGAACTGGATGATCAATATACTATAACATCATAATAAAGTCCACACTTTCATTGTCATCCTGGTTTTAGCATCATTGACCATTACCACGAAACTCTTCCTACGCATCATTAACATTAAGGCACAGTGGAAACTGAGTTTGACACTCCTTGATTTTCGGTACTATTCCAATAATGTATTAGAAGGTTCAACAATAGGTAACGGGTTATTAACTGTTTTATTGTCTTGAAATGGATTATTAGGCATACCATCTTTGAATTACTTGATAAATTATGTGTCAGTAGTGAACCTGAGGTATTATGTGGTGTTATTGTTATGTCTGCTCTGTCTACTGTAATTGATAGGTTAATGTCAGACATGTTAGCTTGGTCAGAACTAAATGGTATGGAAGTGACATGTGCAGAATTTGACAAACTAGGGATTTCCCTTTTCATGTCAATAAACTGATCACCCAATTGTTGCATTTGACAGTTTTGTCTATTCATAGCAACCAACAAATTATAATAGGAGTCTCCAACCTGTACGTAACCCTCCAGTTTGCAGTCCATGTTCTACAAGAACACAGGTAAAAACAAATCAACAAAAGCTAAAATAAAATAAGCATATAGTACGGTACGTTTGACTACGGTGACATAGGATAGGCTATCATAGCTGAAAATAAAACAGACCTAATGACTTTGTGGCTACTTTAGGAAGTAGGGGTGGATATATCAATCTTTAACAGATAAATACATTCTACACTGCTCTCACATTTTATAATATCTTACATTTTTTCTTTTTTTACTGATGTCACTTGTCTAGATTCTCATTTGGAGGCTACCATTCACTTTAGGACAATTACCTAACTCAAGACTAGCCTATACTTAACAAATTAAACCTTGGCATAGGCTAATACATGTAAGCCCCACAGGCCTAGGTTAATATTCTAAGCCCAGTCTTTGCTGAAAACTGGTACTTTAAACCAGAAACAAACGAATCTCCATTTAGCAATTAATGTTGAGGGAAAAGCCACTTCCCACAGTTTCTGTTATTTCTTTAGTTCGTAATCAGCACGCACAAACACTTCAAGGGTAACTTGGTCGTGGTGGATTCTTCCATAATTCGTATGTATATTTCACGACCTACCTGGTATGCATACATTACTAAACTGGTACTATACTCCTAGACTGGTAAGTGCACGCCTAACCTGGTAGGTATACGCCAAGACTGGTACCCTGTAATACTAAAACTTCATTTAGGACAGCAATCTTGTGACAAACAACAGGGAGTTCTTAGCCTAGACCAGGGATGGGGAACCTTTTTTTGGATGAAGGACATTTACAATTCTTCATTGCTCATTAAGGCCGCATATATTTTTTAGGGTTATTTTATCCTGAAAGTAATTTATTAGTAATCTAATGAGAGAGTGACAGGTTTATAAAATTGAAAGCATTACATTTTCAAATATTCTAATTAAGTACTTTTGATAAAAGTATCAGTAGATGAATGATATTAAAACCAAATTTTCAAATATTTTATTCAAGTTTATAAGTAGTTTTCAAACTAAGTAAATTAATAATATGGAAAGCATGCCATTTTTAAATGTCATGAGTTAAGTAAGTAGGTTATTGGTATTCAAGTGATAAATAAATTGATACTAATCTTATAGTAAAGATAGCTTATAAATATCAAGAATATAACATTTCAAATATTTGATGTAGGCAAGTGGGTACTTTTTATACACTCACATTTCATTAAAAAAGAAATATCTCTGTAAAAAAAAAAAAAAAAAAAAAACTTGTATCTGTTAAAAACCCAATGTTTGTAGTTTTCATTGAAAGAATCCATTATTTGCTACCTTAAGATACTTAATAAATCATAGTTGGAGCACCATCAGTGCATACACTTATCACATAAGGAAGTAAAATTTTGTTAATTGTGATATTACTCTTTGAAGTTGTTAAAATGTCCGTTCCCTGTGAAAATCCATTAAGGTTCCTCAAGGCAAGCTATTTTTCATACAATTAAAAGTCATCCGTTAAAGAACGAATAAAATAATATTTTTATGGCAAATCTCTGGAATTTGTAGATTCATCCAAAACTGACACAGATCATAGGGAGGAGATGGAGAAAACAGGAATGCTTCATCTATCATCACTTATTGCAATTAGTAGTTTGTTGCAGCTGACAAGGAAAAATTACTAGTTATAAAAAGTTCGGACTCAGTGAAATAAAAGAAAAATTGCTTCCATCCTCTGAGGGGGACATGACTGAACACAACTTTCGTTTTAGGTAAATATATGATACTTTAATTACTTGCCAAATACATGAACCATATATTTTCTTACTGGCTATCATGTGTTTTATGCATTTATGCCCATGATTATTTGGGCAAATCCCGCGTTCATGAGTTTTTGGACCGCTTTATATATAAAAAAAAAAAAATTATGCGGGACCCCAGTTGGGAAACCCGGGTGCTTTGGGTGGGGAAATTTCATAACCGGGTGATTTGCAGCGATATTGATGGTCAGAAATGTAAAATAAGCCCAATATAACCAGTTTTAAAAAAATATGGTTCATGTGAATCGCTGAAAATTGGCCAAAATCTGATTATTTAACTTTTGAGATTTTTAAAAGGGTACAGAACCTAACAAACCCACCTAACCTAACCCTTAGCTGGGGGGGGGGGGGGGGCAAGCCCCCCGGAATCCCCCTTCCCAGGTCACAACCGCTAGCCAGGGAATACCGGAGGACTGACCCAGGCGGAGGATTGACCCACAATCTCTGGTAAAACTGACCTAGAGTGGTTTGGAGAACTGACCCACAATGTTTATTTTCTTTTCTAAAGCTAGTTCTTTGGTATTATTGGGGCAAACCACCCCTTCATGAGTTTTTGACCCCTTTATATGAAGACAATTATGGGGGACCCCAGTGGGAAACTATTTTTTTTTTTTTTTAGGTGGGAAATGTCATAAACGAGTTATTTACAGCAATAATAATGGTCAGAAATGTAAAATAAGCCAAGATAGCCAATTGATAAAATATATGGTTAATATAAATGGCTGAAAACCGGCCAAACATGACAAATTCGAAGATAATTTGTATTTTTCCTAACCATACAAACCTTAGCTATTTACATTGGGTTTACCTTTTAGCGCAGCTGAAATGGTGAGCCATTAGAATTTAACGAGGGTGTATTACCCCCGTGCTAGTTAGCGGGGGGGTAGGGGAGTGGTAGCTAGCTACCCCTCCCCCCCTCACACAGATGAATGCTCACTTTCACTTAGAGGTAGGACTTGTCTTGGGGACAGGGCTGGCAGGCAAATATGTGTAAATAGCTAAGGTTTGTATGGTTGGGAAAAATACAAATTATCTTCGAATTTGTCATTCGTTCCGTAACCGAAATACAAACCACGCTATTTACATTGGGTGACTTACCCCTTAGGTAGGGTGGAAAGTCCCCAGCCATACTGGCTTTGGCTTTACCCGGGGACTCAGAATCCGAGTGAGTCGCACTCGAGAAAAGGAGTCCCTGTACCTCACAAGTTCCTTGCTCCGCAAGGAACCGTGTGGCCTACATAAGTTTGTGTGTGAAGGAAGAAGTGTGACCCATCCTAGGCAGTTGACCTGGAGTTCCAGAAGGAACTCTGGGTTAGGACGTTCCTAATACCACCTCGTCAGGGTATGGGGGACGCGACAGTATTGACTCAATACTCGGAACACAAGGAAGCATGGTTTACCTGCAGAGGTTCGAGGTCAGCTATGCAGAGACCAGGATGCTGCTTCCCCGTAGAGGGGATGATGAAGAAAGAAATAAGGGCCAGACATACTTCTTTCGTTCATGCAGACTACAACCTAATAACAATGCCCTCAACCTTCTGCTACCTGTCCAAAAAGGAGCCTGAGGTTAGACCAGCTGTTGTGTAGCCACCACAGAGCGATAGAAAACGTATCGAGACTCCTGTGGGTCACGCCCTGCAGGAAGCGGGCTGCGAAGGTCATTAGACGCTTCCAGACTCTAGCTTGTAGCACCTGCGTCACAGAGTAGTATTACTCGAAGGCGAGGGACGTTGCGATGTATCCAACATCGTGCTGTAGGGCGATGTGACGGGGGAGGGTCTGGAGACAGGTCGAGATGAATGTCCTCGAGTCCGGGCTGAAGAGGTATACTGGTGACTCTCCCCCGTGTCCTCCTTGTGCTCCCAAATCGGCTGCAACTGAGGACAAACTGCAGCTGTTCCCAAAGCTAACCTCTCGATTCCTTTACTGGCAAGAAAGAGAAGGTTTTGGGACATCGGATACAGAATGGAGACTCGAAATCTTGAAGGAATTGGACCGAAGGGCCGGGACCCCCAGATTCTAAGTCTAGCCAACAACTCAGGAGCGAACCTGAATGTTGCCTTCCACTCTTCCTTAGAAAGGGCGGAGTCGTGCGAGACCAAGAAGATTGCTTACACACTGGCCGTGGCCAGAGTGAGCAGGAGACCCAAGGCGGAATACAATCCGTGGCCTGTCGTAAAAGGTCTTGAGAAGATCTCTTAAGGGACTAAAAAGTCCGAGCCATGCTCCAAGTTGGAGGTGTTCCTCCGACTAGGGCAGGGACAATCGTAGCTTCACATGAGCGAGGAAAGATCCAGCGGGCAGGAAAAAGTTATTCCTTTAAGCCTGAAGGTCAGGGAAAGGCTGAGCGACAGGCTTCATTGCCGAGATTGGAAAGGAGTTTCCTCCCACCGAAAGGCAATAAGACCGTTATTGCTGGAGAAGAGGCCTCAAGGGAAGAGGTATATCTCCCACGGCACCAACCACCGAAGACTCTTCACTTTGCCTGGAAGACCCCTGCGGATGACTATCGCAGATGACGCGACCTCCGTACCGCGACTGTAGCGGGTTGTCTCTTCTTGAGGAGGAGGTGTAGTGTCTCCAGGCATGAAGCCGAAGCGACGTCCCGGTTCGGGAGAGATGTTGCAGTGTGGTTGTTTGAGTAGTCTGCGCCGTGGGAGAAGCTCTCCCGGGAGTTCCGTCAGGGGAAGCAGAGGGTCCAGAAACCATTCTGCGCATAGTCCCAGTGGAGCTCTCCCATTGAAAGGTTGACAGGCAACCTGGTCTTGTTGAGACCCATTGTCCACAGACAAAAAGGAGGGAAGACGCAGGCGTCGAAGTTGTCCCACCATCACTGAAATGCATCTTGCCAGAGTCTCGTGGTCTGAGACTGGGGGGAAGAACAGCGGAAGCTTGAGGTTCCAAGCTTTCGCGATCAGGTCCCCCAGACCAGGACTTGCTGGTTACTCAAGGTCAAAGACCCCCAGGTACACTCTCTCTACGAGGCTCTGCTCGGATAGTCGGAGAGAGCATTCCTCTGCCTGGAATGAGAGAGTTGATGGTGGTAATGAGAGTATCTCAATCATCCCGGTATCTCTACTGCAAGATGTGAAGGTGTGAAATTGTGTCCTTAGCTGGTTAGAACACGCCAGAATCATGAAGTCGACGCGCACGGAGCGACTCGGCAGGAGCTGTAGGCTCTGTAGAGGGGCCAGACTACGGCCCCTAAGCCTGCCTGAATGATGGAGAGGTATCTTTCAGGTCTTGACCATAGGCCTGGACCGGAACATGCCCCCCCGCCCCCTTTCCTTTGACGAGTCCGAGAACAGCATCAAGAATGTGGGGAAAGGACGAGAATATCCACTACCATCAAGAGGTTCTATAGGTCAACACCCATTGCAGGTCTAATAGTTCCGCTGGTCCCATAGGGGCCAGGAAGTCCGGTTAAACGTTGCCTGAAACCACCGGAACTTGGACCGCCCCACATGGAACTTATCCTGAGGCGACTGTTCGGACTATAGACGGGTCAATGAGGAAAGGAGAACTAGGAAATGTTCCAAGGTAGGGCTGAAAGCTCCGCTTGACTGAGAACAGGTACTGCGACTCTCCTCAGTCTTGCCACAGTCAACTGAAAGGAAGGCTCGGAGGATGTGGCAACAGAATCTGGCGTCCCCAGGTGGTCACCCATCCAAGTACCAACCAGAACCGACGTTGCTTAACCCTGCTGGACGGACAAGAAACGGGGTTTCCGACGTGGTAAGGCCATTGACTCAATATCATGGCCAGATACTCCAGATGTTGAGGCAGAAGAAGAGAAGGCTCCAAGCAAAATACCATGAACCCACACTCATGGTAAGCATCCGGTAGCTTGTCCCGGCGCTGAAGAAGGTCGAACCCGAGCCTACCGGAGTTGACCAGCCCTCCATAAAGCAAAGGAGGCGGAAGCCTACACCTGAGCGGCCTTGAGGAAAGCAGGGAGAGTTCTCTGGGGAAAAAAACCTGCTATGCCACGGCGGGATAGCCATACTGCATCATAAGCAGCAATACTTGCAGTCTAGGCTAAATTCCACGAGCTCCCTGGAAGATGGATGGAATGGAAACTGAAAGTACCCGTCCTTCCGATCCAGGGTTTAAGGAGTCCTGTCGCCTCGTTACCAGTCTGATCGATTCTGCTGTTCTACGCTGGCCGAAGTTTGTTCGACAAACTTGATCAGGGCTGAGAGGTCGACTACGGAACTCCCCTCTCAGATCCTTCCTTACAAGAAAGGATCGACTGAAGAAGCCGGGGGTGAAGCCGTTGATGATCCTATGGAGGACCTTCGCCTAAGGTATGGATCATTCTGCCCAACCGGGCAACTCTTGCCGACGCTATGGCATAGAGGTACAGAGACACTGAATTCGCTGACAGAGACGGCAGGCGCGATATCCTTGGCTGATCACAGAGATCGTGCGGGAATGGGCATCGGGAAGCTGTCATCCGGATGAGTAACCTTAAGCATCCTTCCAGCGAGGAACCTGCAATCCTAGAGTTCGTGAACTCTGCCGCTCCTTTTAGGACTATGCCCCCCCGGGGGAGCCTCCCGTGTCATCTGTTCCTGACAGGAGGAAACTGCAATTGGACACCTTGTCTCAGTTGTCGTAGCCGATAACTTAGGCCGACGTGGTTGAAAGAAAAAGGCGCTGGAGCCCTGCAGAGTCTGGAAGAAAGCGCCTTGGAGGAGTGAAAACGGAAGTCAATTTCCTCCGCACAGCCGCTGTCTAAGTCTCTGTCCTTGGGCACAAACAAACTCTTCTCAAGGATGGAAGGGTGTCTGAGGTTGTCGACCTCCACAGATGAGACACCCGAAGGAAGCCCTCAGTCAGCGCGTCCAGATGGTACAACATCGAGCTTGTCCGCAAGTTAGATACTTAACGACGAAAGGCCAAGGTGCCTGAACCCGAGAGGAGGAAAGTACCCATGATCTTCCTGTAGCTTCCTTGAACCAAACCTCGGGCCGTAACCGAAGAGGGAAAGGACCTGGTAAGCCCCCAGAGGAAGGGGTAAGCAGTCACCCCTTGGCCGATGGATAAATCTCGAACGGAAAGCCCCCCGCCAGAAATCCTTCCAGGGAATGACGGGGAAGGGCTAACCCAGGTTCTGGAAAGACGAGTGTTGCTCAGACCTCCCTGAAGTTTCTTCCTATTCTTGCAAGTGCCATGCTCTGCGTTTACGGGGTGAGGCCGTGTTCTGGAAATACGCTCCAGAAGAACTCGCCAGGCTGGCCATGCTGCGAAAACCCCAATGGGAATCGTGGTCGCAATCGCCCTGGAGCTCGCGCGATGGTAATTCAAAGATTTGCGCGTGGGCGAACGTGGAAGCGCCCATGCGCGGTCACGCAGGAACGCAAACGAAGGTGAGCGAAGGAGCGCAGAAGGAGGGCGAGCTTGGTAGGAGGGGCGAGAGCTGGTGGTCGGCGAGCGATAACCCATAGACCAGCAATGAATACTGCAAGAATTAAGCCGACGTTCGTGCGAAGAAACACTGTAGGTTCGAGCGATGGAGCACCGTCGGTTCGCGCGACAGAACACCGTCGGTTCGCGCGACGGAACACCGTCGGTTCACGCGACGGAACACCGTCGGTTCGCGCGACGGAACACCGTCAGTTCGCGCGACGGAACACCGTCGGTTCGCGCGACGGAACACAGTCGGTTCGCGCGACGGAACACCGTCGGTTCGCGCGACAGAACACCGTCGGTTCGCGCGACGGAACACCGTAGGTTCGCGCGCGGCCGAACATTGGAGAGAATGTGCGCGGTCGCGCATGAGCGTAGACGTGCAGGCACGTGGGCGCGCAGGCGAATGATCGCGTGGGCGCGCAGGCGAATGATCGCGTGGGCGCGCAGGCGAGCGGTCACGCGGGCGCGCAGGCGCGCAGGCGAGCGGTCGCGCAGGCGAGCGGTTGCGCGGGCGCGAGGCGCGCGGGCGAGCGAGCGAGCGGTCGCGCAGGCGAACTGTCGGGTGGGCGCGCAGGCGAGCGGTCGCGAGAGTGGGCAGGTGAATGAGCGCGAGTCCGAGGCGGCGAACGCAAGCGTTAGCGCGATGGCGAGGAAACGCGCTGCCGCGTGGGCGAGGAAGACCGCTGGCGATGTGGATCAACAGGCGATCGGTGGTGAGCTGGTGAGCGCTGACGCGCAGGTTGGCGATGGTGCGTTGTGGCATGTCGACGCGTTGGCGAGCGATGGCGAGCAGCAAGCGCAGGTGAGCGATCGCGCGATGGCGAGGAGCATGCGCAGGTGGGCGATCGCGCGATGGCGAGCAGCATGCGCAGGTGGGCGAGCGCGCGATGGCGAGCAGCATGCGCAGGTGGGCGAGCGCGCGATGGCGAGCAGCATGCGCAGGTGGGCGACCGCGCGATGGCGAGCAGCATGCGCAGGTGGGCGACCGCGCGATGGCGAGCAGCATGCGCAGGTGGGCGATCGCGCGATGGCGAGCTAGTAGCTGGCGAACCATGTTCCTTTAGAAGTGTTGGAGAACGTTGGCCCGCCGGCTGTAACACACGCAGGCGATCCGGAGATCGCCGAGAGACAGGTGATCGCTGACATGTAGAACGCTGTTGAATAGGCGATACTAAAATCGTCTGTGCGCGCTGGCGAGCAGGTGAACGCTGGCGAGCAGGTGAACGCTGGCGAGCAGGTGATCGCTGGCGAGCTGATGATCGCTGACGAGCAGAAGGCAAAGCGTGGAAGCCTGCGCATCGAAGAAGAGTCCTTGACCCAGACGTGAACCGAAGTTCTAGATCGCGAGGGCGAACGTGGGCGCACAGGGCCCGTAACAAGAACCAACAGGAACAGCAGGGATGATCATCATGAGAGCGCTGACGAACAGGAGAGCGCTGGCGAACAGGAGAGCGCTAGCGATCAGGAGAGCGCTAGCGATCAGGAAGCGCTGATGAGCAGGAGAGCGCCTGTGCGCTAACACTGAGCAGGAGCAGGAGAGAACACAGCAGAAGGGCGCGCAGGGGAACCCTGACACGCAAGGGAAGAACCCCCGTGGTAGGCAACCCTTTGCCCCGAAGGGAACGTTGTCCGTCGGGAGACAGATGTCCATCGGAAGACCGTTGCCTGTCCGCCGGGAGACTGATGTCCGTTGGAAGACCGTTGTCAGTCGGGAAGACCGTTGCCCGTCGGAAGACGAGATCAGACTGCTGTCCATCTGCACCAAGGCGGAAGATCAAGAAGAAGGAGTTGTAGGCTGCAAACGGAGATTCAAAAAGGCGCCTCTTAGCACCCTTATAGGGAGATGAGAGGCCCTTACGACGAGGCGGACGGTGGGTCTTACGGCGAAGGAGGCCAACAGCAACAGCAGCAGAAGAATCCTCCGAAGAGGAGTCTCTATGAGTGTACTCTCTCGCGAACGAAAGAGAAACACTTCATAGGAGAGACTGGTCAGCCAGTGACCTAAAAGGAGCAATCCTCCGAAGAGGGGCTCCTGCAGTTGCCCAGCCCCTTGAGCGAAACTGCAGGTGTGACCGCTCAGCACCAAGAGCATAGTCGCACGAAAAAAAGGCAAGAGAAGAACCCCCCAAAAGGAGAAAAACTCAAGCCTGGACAGGAAAAACTTCCCTCGGAAGGAAAGTTACCCGCCCAAGGAGGCAAGCCTCCTGAGATTTCTAAAATGAACTGGAGAGCTGTCCGTCGTCACGGGAGTACTTCCAGTAGAAGGAGACACGCCCCTGACGAAAATACAAGGGGTGAGGCAGCAACAGCCGAATCCCCAGGCCTCAACAAGACAGCTCACACCGTTGCCATATTACAGAAACGAACTAGATCGGTAACTGTAAAAAAATAAAACAAAAATCATTAGTACACATTCATTCCCCCGGGAAGGCTCCGAAGAGGAACCCCGAGGGAAAGGAAACAAGAATTACACAACAGGCATGTGCCCTCACAACCACTTACACTCACGGAAGGAGAGCTGTAACCAAAACAGAATTATAACAATTATAATTATGAAACTATGTAATTATGTAATTTAAAAATGAATGAACACTAAAGAAAGAACGAAAACCCCGAAAGGAATCGCTCTACAAGCTGAAAAATTAACAACTACAATTAGATTCATAAACTAATTGAGACAAACGTACAGCGTAGCAACCCCCCCCCCCCCACACGGAAAGGAAGCTACAAGGGCGTAGTAACACATAGTAAAAGGGTGAACGACCTTAAGAGAGAGAGAGAGAGAGACAGAGAGAGAGAGAGAAAGACCGAAGTCAATCTCGATTGCCACCCATAAAATTACGCCGTGGTGGCCTAACTGCCGAGGACTCCATGTAGATATCGTGCACTACACACACAACTCTGAAAAGGAAACTTACTGATTTCTATACTCAAATATATATACAAACATGAAAACATGTTTACATATATATTGAGTAAAAGAAAAGTAAGCGATTAAGTAAAGACAAAACAAACAATGGCTGCCAAGAGAGGACCAAGACAGAGACGTCTGTCACAGTCCGAGCGAAAAGTTAAAGTGAGCAATCATCTGTGTGTGAGGGGGGGGGGGGGGGGGGGGGGGTTTTGCTAGCTACCACTCCCCTACCCCCCCCCCCCCCCCCCCCCCGCTAACTAGCGCGGGGGTAATACACCCTCGTTAAATTCTAATGGCTTGCCATTTCAGCTGCGCTAAAAGGTAAACCCAATGTAAATAGCGTGGTTTGTATTTCGGTTAAGGAACAAATGGTTATTTAACACTTTTGAGATTTTCAGAAGGGTACAGAACCTAACAAACCCACCTAACCTAACCTAGTAGTTCCCAGGTCACAACCCCTAGCCGGAGGCAAGTCCCCGGACTCCCTTCCCAGGTCACAACCCCTTGCCGAGGACCCCCCCCCCCCCTCCCAGGTCACAACCCCTAGCCGGGGGGAAGCTCCCGGACCCCCTTCCCAGGTCACACCCGTTGGCCAAATTGATTTGATTTAAGTATGGATTTTTTATAAAAATTTTATCAATGACTGTTACAAAAGTTTTTATTACAACATATAAGTGTTAGTGTTATACGGAATCAATATGTTATTATATTTAATCAATAAGAAATGCACTACAGTATAAATAAACATTGTGGGGCAGTCCTCCAAACCACTCTGGGTCTGTTTTACCGGAGATTATGGCTCAATCCTCCGCCTGGGTCAGTCCTCTGGTTACCTTCCCAGGTCACAAACTAAAAGTAAATCACAAATAAATCCTTAGATTATGACAAAGTAAATCACAAATAAATCTTTCCATTATGAAAAAGTAAATCATAACTACTTCCTTACCTTATTATTGTCATTGTCACTTTTTTTTGGGGGGGGGGGCAATCTTTACAAAAAGCTTTGCATTAGAAAATGTGCTGGCCTTCCCTGAAAATTAAGTCAGAATCAGACCTTTGAGGCCTTATTTCGCTGTTACTTTTTAATTTCACAGGAATAACAATAGCTTTACACTGAATGGAGAGCATTATCATTATAATCAATTGCTGACATAAAAGAAATTACACTAAATCTTAAAATAGATTGATCTGCTTCCCTTAAGTTCACTCTTGGAGACATCTTTACGAGATGGTGCTTAACTTAAAACTGAAGGTGGGAGAAAAGGGCTGTTGTGGAACAACATCCGGGAACTTATGAAGAAGTACTTGTAAGCTGTTAATTGGTTTAAAAAAAAACACCTGACACATACGTCATTGTAAATGCACAGTAACCAAGCATGCGCAATTAGTCCAATTAGTCCCCCTTTAGTCTCAGATGTAAACAATGGACTTAAGAGTGAAAAACACACTTCACATTTCAATAGACTAATATGTAATTTTTTATCCCGTAGCCCTTATTAAAGAATATGGAGAAAAATACTAAACTAGCCAGCACTCATCTATTTTTCATAGCGAATTCCTGTTTCGCTAGAAATGAGAGTATCATATATTAACCTCCTTTTGTCTGCGTGTACATATATTGATTTTAGACACATGATATTCAATGTCAAGGCAGAAATATACTGCCCAAGCATATATTAAAGGCCGTTTAAGGCCGCACTTGATGGTCCAGAAGGCGGCATGTTCCCCATCCCTGGCCTAGGATATACTGTACTCAAGCCTAACCTAACGGTTACACTGTGCAATTAACCTGGTTTCACATACATAACGGCGATTTCCTTTAACTCAAGAAACAACACAAATTATGAATATTGCACATGTTAGCGACACTATGAATATCGCAAATGTTAGCCAAAGGTTAGTGGGACAATTGCAACCATACGCAAGCTCAACTTGGTGCAACTTAAGTAGCATTACTATAACAATTCTTGGCATTTCTCAGTTGTGTTATGATATAAAAGCAAATGAACGATATTAAGTGTTATGGCATGTATAATATAAGACAAGTGCATACCTAAGACGGAAGAAATTAGCCTGTCAAATGACAGCAACGGGAGTGACAGTCTTATCTTGCACGAATCCTAGTACACAACTACGCCTTTGATCATAGACAATGTTATCTTTTACTCTTTAACTTGAACATCTTGATGAAATGGAAAGCAATTCGTTTTACCAGTCTGCTTGTCATCAAGGGTATGCCATTTAGTTAAATGAAGGGTTTCCGTCATTAAATCATACCGAATTTCTAACACTTGACCTATCACTAGCTTTTATTTCTGTGCCAAATTAGCTTTAGCGAGGAAGAGCTTCCAAATGGGAAAGATATCAAAGGGATTCCTATCGGGATGTTATCTGTCTACTCAAATCTGAAACAAAAAAAGACTGATCGATGTTTTCTTGTTCTTCCATTTTCTATGAACTGAAATGGACTTGTTCTATTAGCCATCAAAAGGCCCTTCAGACACTTTGACTCGACTATCCTTGTCCGAAAGAAATTATGACTCGGATGAAAATTTAAAAAAATTAAATGATATTTATTATATTTATGTATGGCAGCTGATTAATGTTCGATTAGCCTACAATATACACACACACACACACACACACACACACGCACACACATATATATATATATATATATATATATATATATATATATTATATATATATATATATATATATATATATATATATCACAAGACTGTTGTAAGAAGAATAGGGAGTTAGATGTATGGGTATGATTTGAAGTGAAACTATAAGAGAGATTACTCGAGTCCCATATGTGGATGATATCATGGAGAGGGGTAGATGATGGTGATGGTTTGGGTATGCTCTTCGCACTCTCTGAGGCCCAGAAAGAGATTAGTTCAGCAAACGTTTCACTGGGCACTAGCAGAGTTGGAAGACCTAGGCCTACATAACTGAGGAGTATGGAGCGTGAAATAGGAGATAATGAATTGAGAAGCATTGATTCAAAAGCTCAAGTAGAGACTGGTGAAATGTAACTGACGACTTTTGCGCATATATAATGATGGTGATGATGATGATGATGATGATTTATGTATCATTTTGGGAGTCTCTATTACTTTACTATTTAATTTATTTCATTTCAAGAATTTTTTTCGAGTCCTATTACACCGGACAACCCTGTGCCCTACAACATCAATTTACCATATACATTCTTATATATTTGGCGTATTACTTAGCATGTTGCGTGTTTATTGTCAGATCCAAATTATTGAAGCACTTGAAAAAGTCTTCAATTTCTCCTTGAATACCTTAATACTGTCTGACTTGAAGTAACTTGAACACATGAGTATTAATTTACAGTAACAACAATCGTTTGCCAAAGTAATTTGTGCAGTAGAATATTTACTCACAACAGAAAAGCAACTGGTTGACCAAAGTTACCCCTTCCTGTCATTTTCTCTAGAATGGAATCTATCTGAACTTTGACGACATCTATTGGTAATCTAGACACAAGACGACTCTCGGCTCCTTTCTCCTTGGGCGAAAACAGGAGCGAAACTTAAGACTTTGGGTGGATCTCAAATTTATCGACAATTTTTTATTGTTTTCATTTATGGGAAGTCACTATTTTTTTTTTTTTTTTTTTTGTAAACTCTAAAGGTATATCTAAGATAACAGGTCCAGATATTTATTTTTTACTTATAATACAATATCCCAGCTACCAATATTGTTTGTTGTGGTAAAAATACAAGCACTGTCGGATATATTAATGAAAATCTGTACAAGTGCTATGTAATATTATTGTAGAAATTAATTTAGATTTTTCACTTCATTCTCATTAACAGTTATAATACATTTTATTCACATTTCATGCTTAATTAATACAAACAGTGGATATTCTAATCAGCGATTCTAGGAGTCCAAAATAAAATAGATTTGGACAAATATGATCAAATAAAAAGAAAAAAAAAAGTTTTATTTTCGAGGAACCAGTATTACCAAGCCAATCATTAGGACCACCATTTTGAAATACATTGAAATTAACTAATTTCTCATTTGGATGTGTCAATACTGGAATTTTTTTTTAATTTTCCTTTTCGACAACGCTTTCGTGTTGTGAAACCACGCCTGATATCAAACTGCAATGGCTCCTACTTTCTCATATTTAGATTGTTATTGTAACTTAATGATGTTGATAATAAAAACTATGGAAAGGGACATGGATGTGTTTTACAGTATATTTTGCTTAAGACAGCTATCACTATATCTAGCTAATTAACCTAAAGTAAGCGATCATCACTGGCATATAGATGCATGTTATGGGTGTGTTTGTGTGCAACAAATCTCTGCATAGCATTATGGGTGTGAAAATTGGAGTAATGAAATTATAATAGAAACTTGAAATATGTAATAAAGTATATTAGTATGATACTAAAATAATATAAAATCAAGAAACCAAAAATGGAAAAATAATTAAACGTTACATATATGGGGTAATTAAACGATCTGCCAACTACACCAATGTCCCTGAGACGCGCATAAATCATCGTTTCGTTGAGAACTCATTTTTGGTAATGGCGCTAGGCCCTCAAGGATAATTGTTTTGCTCAACCCTCTGATATTATTTGCATGCCATTTATCTCTCCGAAAGGTCGGTCATTTTTGTATTAATGAGAAAATATAATGAGTAATTTTTCGTGAATATGAATGGATGTGATGATGAGCGAGCTTTAATAGGCTGTTTTATTGATGGTGGTATTCCTCATTATAATATGATTTATGATTATAAGATCATCATAATTTCCTTTTTTTTCACTTATTTTCATTATGAAGGACGAGTCCATTATGAAGGCTGAATAAATTATCATTCTATTCATCCATTCTATATAATTCTGTTAAATTTCATAGCGCAGGCTTAGTTTGGTATGGACTCATAATAAGCATGATAATAACGGCGAAAAAGTATTTTTTTTTTTCTAGACAATAAGATACGAATAAAATCTGAAAAAAAACAATCAGAAATCTATATTTTTATGCCTCTCAAAATTTTTATTCATTTACTGTTACTCGTATATCAAATTCGTCTGGCTTTCATGCCATTAATAGCTTATATACCAAATATAATCTAGACAATTTGATGCATACTATAATCCCAGTACCATTTGGAACAGTTACCCAGATAACATACTATCCATAACGGGGGCGTGTTATCAGTGCACCGTAGGCATTCAGCCCATAGATGCCTATATATCCTTTTATTTTACCTCAGTTCTTGCTTCTTTTCTTCCATATTCCTATCTAAGTTCTTAACTCTTACTTCATAGTACAACTGCACAGTACTCAGTATTCCTAAGTACCACGACTGATGAATAGCCTCTCAGGCTCCGACGCTGGACTATGTAGCCTAGTTTCATTATTCCATCCTAAACACACTATTCATTCTGTACGTATATATGGATAGCATTGGCATCTCTGTAATTATTGCCGAGTCCAAATAATAGCATATGCTTTATTCAAATTAATTGATTATTTGGAAAAAAAAATCACCTTATCTTATCTTTTGCAGAAGATGCTTTAAAGAATTCCTATATAAGACTTAATTGATAATAAACCGATACATGGAATTTGGAATTTCTAAAATTCGTTTTGATTATATTTTCAAAATGAACTATGTTTGTGTATTTCCATTTAACCAGTCAAAAGGAATTATAATTGCCATCTAATAATTTCTCTCTATATAATTTAAGAGTAGGTGAACCAGTGCCATTTCAGAAATCATTATCAATTTTAGAAATATCAATTACTGTGATTCTTTTTTGTTCTAGAATTTATCAACTAGACTAAATATGCAAAATAGGAAATTGTTCCCATTCCTAAAATATGAATTGCAACAATTCCACTTTCTTTTCAAATAACAGTACTAGATTCTGTTCATAGTTTAAACAACTGGTCTGGAGAATAAAATAGATATTAATCTTAGTATTTAATTCTATCTCCCGGTGATAAGGAAACCGACCACGAAGAAGCACGCTTTTCAAGAAAATGAGACAAAATGTGAACCTTTATGAGGGACTTTGAGACAAAGAAAATCTTTGGGCGTTTTGATTCCATATGATGTGAAAAATGTGGGCGCTGATATCTCGGACATATCCTGCGAAAGAAATTGATGGTCCCATTCAGTGGAAATTTATGGCAATTTTATTGAGACAAAATCACATGATATCTGGTCTAATGCTGTTTCTGTCCGTTGGGTACATCATGATAAGGGAGAATATATAGACCGCTTTTTATTCTCGAATTATGGCATGATGACACACTTTCCCTCCTAATGGACATGAAATATATGGTATATAAAGTGAGAGATGGACAATATGCGTAATATTTACGCTTTTGTATGAATTTAAGAAAAAAGAAAAAAAAAACCTAACGTGATAATTTCTTATAAGACATCGATTATAATTACCACGAGAGAAGACCCAAAGAGTCGTCATTGACATATCTTTGTGATGAAGTATTGATGCAATAAATGCTCGTGAATAAATTCCATCAAGTGCTTCATCTCCTCAGATAATTTGAAATAAATAGTCATTATCATAAAGAAATATCTTATTAAAAAGAAAAACTGCTAATTATCGCAAACATAAGTAGTCAATGTTATTTTGAATAATGCAGAACTTGAAGTATATTCTACAAGATTGCACTATAAGATAAGTTGATAGGTTAACTATCTATCCACAGAACCTTCTCCACGCCTAAGAGGACCTTCCCACGCCTACGTGGATCTCTCCACGCCCACAGAAACATCCCTAAGCCAACGTGAAACTTCCCACGCCCACAGGTAATGTACCCACGTGAAAAGGGACAGCAGAATACTTAAAGAAACAAGGCAATGATAATTAATGACTTGCTCTCTACCCAAGTAAAGGAGAACCTTATTTTCTGAAAGTTCTTTGACAATGAGATTATAGTGCTCTACATTTTCGTTAGATATTGCTATTGATATAAACACCAACTCGTAATGACAAATGCTCTTGAAGGCAATAAATAACCATTAAATCACAATTTGCTAACCTTTCATGAAAGGACAGTCCACAGGAAAGAATATATTAGAAATCGATGTTATGAAGGAACTAATGCTAAGATTTTAAGTCCACAGGTCAACACTAGCGACATTTGTCAATTTTATTGACTATTATCGACATATGGAATACAATAATGTTTCTAAGGGTTTATTTATAACAATTTGAACTAATCTCCTTTTCTAAAAATTATAATTATTTGAACTAATTTATTTTTATAAAACAATATAATAATCCAAAACTTCTGTGGCGAGAGTGATTTTGTTTCAAAGCTGATCAATCTGATGATTCATATTCAAGAAAAAAATAAAAATATTTTATAAGTTTTTAAAAATAGATATTTTCATGCAGTCGCTAATTACCAAAGGCTTCAAATAAGTAGCCTATACGGAAGTGATTTAATATTTAAGTATAGAATTTTGGTCATGATATACACGATATTGTAT
>NC_090735.1:33465158-33470158 GCF_036898095.1 Palaemon carinicauda | reverse complement strand
ACACCTGTCGGCGCATGGGAGCAGGAATCCAAGGTCGCGGTCTACCAGTACTGACGTCACAGAGGAGGGTGGTGTTGGAGTCGTCGAGGGGGATGTCTTCCCAATGGAGGGATGTGCAGAATGTCCTACATGGTTGATACTCTGGATCCTGTCGTTGGGCTTCAGCCAAGGCGTTGTAATCCAATCCCAGTTGAACGGCAGCCAACGTGTTTCTTGACAGGGCATCGGCAACGGTATTCCTTTTCCCAGGGACGTATTGAAGGATGCAATTGTATTCAGCCACGGCGGAGAGATGTCGGCGTTGCCGGGCGGACCAGGCATCAGACTGTCGAGTGAAGGCTTGCACCAGAGGTATGTGGTCTGTGCGAACGATGAAGGGTGTACTTTCTAAGAAATGGCGAAAATGACGGACAGACAAGTGCACCGCCAGCAATTCGCGATCAAATTTAGAATAACCCAATTCTGCCTTGGACAGTTTTCTGCTGAAGAAGGCCAATGGGGGGGCGAGCTGTTGACCCCCTGCTCGAGTACTGCACCAATAGCGACGTCGCTGGTATGGGTGGAGAGAAGGAGAGGGGCATGTGGGATAGGAAAAGTGAGAGCTGCAGCAGTTGATAGGGCCTTCTTTGCATTGCAGAAGGCCGCTTCTTGAAGGGGACTCCATTTCAGGTCCTTTGGTTTACCCTTGAGGAAGGCGTAGAGGGGAGCAAGAGTGGTGGCAATGGCTGGCAGAAAACGGTGATAATAGTTGATCATGCCCAAGAATTCCTGCAGAGCTTTGACGGTCGAAGGATTGGGGAAGTTCTGAACAGCTGCTCCCTTCTCAGGGAGGGGATGGACTCCTTTAGGAGTGATGCGGTGCCCTAAGAACGATTCTTCATTGGCGTCAAAGGTACACTTATCGTACCGGACTACAAGGCCGTTTTGTTGCAGGCGGTCGAGCCCGATGCGCAGGTGACAGAGGTTTTCCGCTTTTGAGGAAGTGAACACAAGTATGTTGTCCACATAACATACACAGAAGGGGAGGTCCCCTAAGATGCCATCCATGAGACGTTGAAAAGTGGCTCCAGCATTACGAAGGCCAAAATAGGAGTAATTGAAGGTGAATGTACCAAACGGAGTGGTGATGGTGGTCTTGGGGATGTCTTCTGGGTTCATAGGTACCTGATAATACCCCTTCAGGAGGTCGAGCGTGGAGAAAACCTTCGCTTTGTGCAGGTAGGAGGTCATGTCGGCGATGTTTGGGTTAGTGATCCGGTTCTGTTTGCATGTTCAGGCGCCTGTAATCCACACACGGACGGAGGGAGCCGTCTTTCTTCAGAATGATGGGTAAGGATGACGACCATGGGCTGGAGTCCTTTTGGCAAAGGCCAATTTCCTCCATTTCGGTGAACGTCTGTTTGGCGGCAGCCAATCGTTCCGGTGCCAGACGTCTGAATTTTGCGAAGACTGGGGGTCCCGTTGTCTTGATATGGTGATAGATATCATGCTTGGCAGGAGTCGTGGGTGTTTGGTGAAGTCTGGACGGAAAACTTCCTGGTACGACGTGAGGAGGTGGGCGTAGGCATCCGTGGGTGCGTTGATGTGGAGAGCAAGGTTGGAGGGGGAAGGTTGAAGAGGTGTCGACAAGTACGAGTCTGCGTTGACCAATCGTCGGTGGGCGACATCGACCAGAAGGTGGAAATGAGAGAGGAAATCCGCACTGAGGATTGGCAATGTGATGTCAGCAACGAAAAACTTCCAATTAAATTTACCATTTCCAAATGAAAATGTGAGGTTCTCGAAACCGTAGATGGGCATCGCAGATCTGTAGGCAGTTACCAGGCGGACGTCTGCAGATATAGACAGACTACGTCATGTCCTGAAAAGTTCTCTTGGCAAAAGAGAACGACAAGCATCCGTGTCTACCAAAAATCGCACACCCGTTCCAGCATCATGTAAAGAGAAAAGATTAGAAACACGTGAGGGAACCGCTATGAGCGATGGCCTACTTACACGTTTTTTTGACACTGACAATCCTTGGCACATCTCTACGCGGCTGCCCCGAATCTGAAGTGGTAGTAGCAAAACTGCAGCCGATGGGCGGTAGTAAGTGGCTGTAGAAGTCGTTGGTTTGGGCGCGAGCGAGTGGTGGGTGGTGGGTGGCTTTGTTGCCGCTTCGGCACGTCACGGGGTAGGCGTGTATGTTCTACGGCATTCATGTCAGCTTCGGTTGATGTTGAATAGGCGTCCTCTCTGTCAGGAGAGGAGGCGTTAATGGAGGTCTTGAAGGCCGTGGAGTGGCTGTCCATAAGGGTGTCGGCTTTGGTCATCAAGTCCTTTATGGGCAAACTATCGATATCGGGTATGGCAGCGCGTACAGGTTCGGGTAAACGGCGTATCCAAAGGGCACGAAGCAGGTTAACCTTACGAGAAGAGCCGTCTGCGGCAGGTTGCAGTTGAGCGATACTGGTCATTTCCCTAAAGGTGAGCGAAGCCCTTTGGTCCCACAATGGTTGTTAAGAGAACTGAAAAAGCATTGCTATACGGGCGGCTGGCGACGTCGAGTACTGCTGCAGAAGGTATGTTTTGAGGGCGTTATACGCTATTGGGGTGTCTCCTTGTTCAAATAGCCAGTCGGATATTTCCGGGAAGGTGTCTTCGGGTATTGCCGCGAGAATATAATCTGCTTTGGTGGTTGAGCGAGTCATGCCCTTGATGCGAAACTGGACTTCTGAGTGCTGAAACCAAGCAAACGCCTCTACGCTGGAGAACGGCGATAGTTTCAATGGGGCAGCACCAACTTCCGTGGAGTCCACCATAGTACCAATGACGGGGGGGCGGAGGGGGGGGGGGGTGGCGGGAGAAGGGAGTCGACATCGGGGGTCACCAATGTGACATTCGAGAAAAGGTTTTGACTCAAAGGCAGGATGAAAGCAACTGAGTAAACTTTATTTCAGAACACTCATTTATATATCCATAAACTTCAGGCAAAAAATGCATACAAAACATAACAGGCAATTTCATGTTCAACTGAAAAGCTCAGCGGTTAACCGTTAACGGTGACAAAAACAGACATGTTATTTCAGGTTCTTATCATTGCGAGGGGAGAGCGAAGATACAAGCATAATAAATACAAAAAATGAAAGGTCGTTACTATGTACGATCGTGTGACACACGGTTGGTACAAGTCTACTTTTGGTGGCCATGGCCAGGCCACATAATGAATGACCAGTATGGGACAATCTACTCTTGGTGGCCACAGCCAGTCTCCATATAGAATGATCGGTATGGGCATTCTACTCTTGGTGGCCACGGCCAGTCCCCATAAAGAATGACCGGTATGGGACAATCTACTCTCGGTGGCCACGGCCAGTCCCCATAAAGAATGATCGGTATGGGCCATTCTACTCTTGGTGGTCACGGCCAGTGCCCATAAAGAATGACCTGTATGGGACAATCTACTCTTGATGGCCACGGCCAGTTCACATAAAGAATGACTAGTATGGGACAATCTACTCTTGGTGGCCACAGCCAGTCCCTATATAGAATGATCGGTATGGGCCAGTCTACTCTCGGTGGCCATGGCCAGTCCACTTAATGAATGACCGGTATGGACAATCAACTCTCGGTGGCCACAGCCAGTCGCCATATAGAATAATCGGTATGGGGCATTCTACTCTTTTTGGCCAAGGGCAGTCCACATAAAGAAAGACCAGTGTGAGACAATCTAATCTAGGTGGCCACAGCCAGTCCCCATATAGAATGATCAGTATGGGCCTGTTTATTCTTGGTGGCCATGGCTATTCCCCATAAAGAATGACCGGTGTGGGACAATTTACTATTGGTGGTTCTAGCCAGTTCCCATATAGAATGATCGGTATGGGCCAGTCTACTCTCGGTGGCCACGGCCAGTCCTCATAAAGAATTACCAGTATGAGACAATCTACTCTTTGGTGGCCACAGCCAGTCCATATATAGAATGATCGGTATAGGCCAGTCTACTCTTGGTGGCCATGGCCAGGCCACATAATGAACGACCGGTAAAGGACGATCTGCTCTCGTGGGCCACAGCCAGTCCCCATATAGAATGATCGGTATGGGGCAGTCTAATTTCGGTGGCCACGGCCAGTCCACTCATGGTGACCACGGCTAGTTCCATAAAGAATAAGCAGTAGGGGACAATCTACTATCGGTGGCCCTAGCCAGTTCCCATAAAGAATGATCGGTATGGGCTATTCTACTCTAGGTGGCCATGGCCAATCCACATAAAAAATGACTAGTATGGGACAATCTACTTTTAGTAGCCAAGGTGAGTCCCCATATAGAATGATCGGTATAGGCCCGTCTACTCTTGGTAGCCACGGCCAGTCCACATAAAGAATGACCGGTATGGGACAATCTAATCTAGGTGGCCACAGCCAGTCCCCATACAGAATGATCAGTATGGGCCAGTGTTCTCTTGGTAGCCTTGGCTAGTCCCCATAAAGAATGACCGGTGTGGGACAATCTACTTTCGGTGGCCCTAGCCAGTCCCCGTATAGAATGATCGCTATGGGCCATTCTACCCTCGGTGGCCACGGCCAATCCACATAAATAATGACTGGTATGGACAATCTACTCTCGGTGGCTACAGCCAGTCCCCGTATAGAATGATCAGTATGGACCATTCTACTCTTGGTGGCCACAGGCATTCTACATGAAGAATGACCGGTATTGGACAATCTACTTTCGTTGGCCACAGCCAGTCCCCGTATAGAATGATCTGTATGGGCCATTCTACTCTCGGTGGCCACGGCCAGTCTACAAGAAGAATGACAGGTATTGGACAATCTACTCTTGGTGGCCACGGTCAGTTCCCATACATAATGATCGGTATGGTCCAGTCTACTCTCGGTGGCCACGGCCAGCCCCCGTAACTAATGACCGGTATGGGCCATTCTACTCTTGGTGGCCTGAGTCAGTCCCCAAAAGGATGAGTGGTATCGGCCAATCTACTCTCGTTGGCCATAACCAGTTCC
>NC_090735.1:33452658-33460158 GCF_036898095.1 Palaemon carinicauda | reverse complement strand
GTTTTTTTATACTAAGTACAATATATATATATATATATACATATACATATACATATATATATATATATATATATATACATACTGTATATATATACATATATGTAAACACACACACATACACACACACATATATATATATATATATATGTATATGCTTCTCATCAAAAGCATATTAATACACGTACTTATTAAAACCCAAATTATATCGCTCAGATTTTGTTTTTAATCTTGTTTGCGTTAGTGAGTTGTTTATGTTTACGAGTTCTGATCTATATCATAAACCAAAAATAAAACTATAACTATAACTATAACTACCATTCCATCAATGACAATATTTCCTTATCCATAGACTATGCATAGCAGAAATAAGAAAATCTATTAAATGAGGTGACTTTCTGTAATTTGCAAGACTTTCTTTCATGGAATTATATATATAAAACAATCACTTTAAAAATGTAAGAATATTTTCATCATCTTGGTCTCCTAAATTATTTTTATTCAACTTTCAATATGAAATTTTTTTCTAAATCGTCGCCAATCAATAAATTCGACTAAAAATTTAGCAAGAAGAAACGTTCCCCTAGTAATATTGTGATTAAAGATCAATATGGATGATGAAATAAATCATCGAATTTTAGCCTGTTGAAAATATCCCAAATTTAGTTTCCCTTCCATTCACTTCTCGAACGTGGTTAACAAGAGACAAAACAAGCCATGATCCTCCCTTGTAAAGATCACACTGAATGATTTAGTCCCCTTTGGAACAACCTTGTTACAGAAGTTAACCTCCGAAACTATTGAAACTAAGTTACTTGATTCAATACGAAAAAAAAAAATACATGGGTTATTCTCATACGCCATGGTATAGAATATAAGTAATGTTCTTAAAACTACTTGAATACAAGTACATCCATGAATTCTGTTACATTTTGTAGTGTGTTTTCAACATTAGGAAAGATTACTCATGTAAAACAATCGAATATAAGTTAATTTGTATTTTGGATCATAACCTTGCAATTTTAGTTACAAAAAGCATATAAGACAAACAGACATTCTGAGTAAATCACAAAGAAAAATTTTCAATATTATTAGATTTTCTATTTTGAAAAGGTCAAATATTTTAAAATTCGCGTTCTTGAAGCTCATAAAAAGGAGAGAGAGAGAGAGAGAGAGAGAGAGAGAGAGAGAGAGAGACTTCAGATAACGGACAACCAGAGTATTTGATTTGTAACTGACCATCTTACATGAAACCTGGAAATGTCACTCGTCTTGAATAATCCCCAAGTTGCCTCTTGCAAGACATTCGGAACAGCTATTCAACACCAAAACAGCTCTTCCCCTTAAGATAAGCGGCAAGGAATCTTTGGAGAGACTATAATCGACTCCCATGTGAGATTAAAGTGAGCGAGACTTTTATCTTTGAGAATTGTTTTTCAGGTTAGTTTACATTACTGATTATTAGTAACGTATTCCTTTTTGTACATCTATGCAGTTTAGATTTTTAAAAGATTTTTTCTTAGATTTTTTTTGTTGATGCATTATGGATTTCGAATATATATCTAAGTGTGTCTACTTTTGGACTGATTCTATGCAGTTAAGATTTCTTAACGATTTTTTTTCTATTTCTTTTATTCATGCATTATGGATTTTGAATATATATCTATGTGTGTATACTTTTGGATTAATATAAACGTTAGAATGTATGCAGTTCATTCATCACTTCACAAATAGTCGAGGGAAATACAATAAAATGAAGATTACTTTCATTAAAAAAAAATCATAACACCGACGCATCGAAATCTTCATATATGACAAAATCGTCGAAATCATCATTCATTTAAAATCACAAAAGTATTCGTTTGTTAAGGTACAATATGCAAAATATTTTAACATACATTAAACTCACTGGAAATATATTTTCAGCAATGGGTTTTCGCTATCCTTTGAAAATAGTCTATTTTGTGTGTGCGTTTTTTTTATGGATATTTAGTATACCGAGTAAGAGCAGTGAAATTTTGTTATTGTATCAACACAAACAAATAATTGTCGTATTAGATGAAAAAAAAAAATATCTGCCATCCAGTGAAAACTTTAGGCCAGGATTTATTGTCATTATTGACAATTCATTTTTTAAACGGATGTATTTTTTTTTCTTTTTAATAGAGTCCCAAGAGAGAGATTAGTTCAACAAACGTTCAACTGGGCTCCATAAGGCACTAGAAGAGTTGGAAGGCACAGGTCTACATGGCTGAGGACTATGAAGCTCGAAGTAGGAGATGGTGAATGGAGAAGTATTGAATTAAAAGCTCAAGATTGAGACGACTGACCTAGGCCCTTTGCGTCAATAGGCGTAGGGAGATGATGATGATAATGATGATTTACAATTAATGGCAATCCTTGCAGGAACAATATGAACTACTGTTGACACAATTAAGCAAATTTAATGTGATTTTTCAAAAAGGCTAAATCAAAATAACGATCAGTATATTTATAAAACATTTTACGGCTTTTAAAATACATCAAACGTTTCAGAAAAAAGTTCATATAAGTACATATCAGTAATGAAAGCGCTGAGTCCCATATAAAGGGCAAGTTAACAACAAATGTCTAAAGGTTCACGCGTTTTTTGTCAGTGCAAAAACTCCCAATTAGGATTTCATGTTTCCTTTCAGCAAAAGTCATCCGGAGAGGCGTAAACTTTGGCTAATTACTATCCATTGAGTTATAAGAAGTTTTCAGCTCCTAACAAGCGATGATATCTTGTGACATTTCTCTCTTATAGTCGTTGACCCGAAAATCTTGGGAAATCTGGAAATTCCTTCTCCGAGATCGGGATCTTTTTGGGTTTTGAATATTGTTGTTATATAAAAATAATTTGTTACGGGAATATGTGAATTATGGGAAATTGTATATTATTCCCTTATCTATGCACATACAACAACAACAACAACAACAACAACAACAGCTGTTTCACCCCCCACTGCAGGACAAGGGCCTAAGTCATTTCAATTTATGTCGGGGGTTTGATTAGTTTTCATCACGAATCTGGCCATTGTGGATTGGTGATGGTTGGAGAATTTTATCTGATTGCTAACAGCAAACCAACCTAGTATGAGTGGGACTGAATAGTATAGCTTTGCTGATCATGGCGATATGCAAAACCTTTCATCGCAGTAAGGTAATCCCTCTTAGAAAGAGATATGAATGCATATATAATAAAAAAAGAGCAAATAGGTTTTTTGTTTATGTAAATAAAGTCATATGTTTATTGCATAATGACAATATAAAAAAAATGTTTATTAAACTGAGAAAACAAAATATCAGATTTCCAGTAAAAATATAATAGTGTGTTTATTATTTATTCTATTTTTGGTGATTGGATATTCTTCTTGAAATATTTATTATAAAACACCGCTAGCATCCTTGATCGCATTCAACGAAAAACTTGAAAAGTCTAATTTTTAGAGAAATCATATTTACAAAACAATTCAAATCGAGATGGATGATTCATTGCTACTTTATGAATAACAGAATGGATGGTATTTATGTGTATACTGTATACATACACATATCTCCCCCATATGGTAAAGAACCCGTATCAGAAAATGCTGTTTTATACAATATATGTTAGAATATTCATCAAAGTATTTTCTGAAAGGAAATGAAGATAAACCACTATAAAGCAGTATCCACCGATTAAAACTACAATATGAGGAAATCATTTCGCAAATTGAATAAAAACAATTAAATTAAATTAAACTAAATTAAAGCAAATAAGCATCAACAATTCTTGATGACTTCCTTTTAACTTCCTTACAATTCCCATCAATTACGAAGAGAATGGAAAGGAATCGTATTGCAAAAGAGTTGAATAAGAATTCATGGTAGCAATATTTTCCATTTTTCGATACTTCCTTCTTCTCCATTACCACCCACATCCTCATTTTCATCCTTTTAGAAGACCTGCAACCCAGTTTGAAAAACAAAGCTCGAAATCAGATTCTGGACAATAACAAAGCATTAGTGTCAAGTCATTTGTGTCAGTAAAAGGTGTAGGGCCAGTATTTTCACCCAAATTATTGGGAAGCTAAAATATTTATAAATATAGCTTTTGTAACATAAAGAAACCACCGTGAACGTAACTTGCGTATCAGGCGTATTCAGGAGTTTACCAGTGTGCAAATATATTTAAAGCTTATTCTTAAGTGATCCTGCTCTCAGGATCTATCTCTTTCTCCATATACAAATCCAGATATATATATATATATATATATAAATATATATATATATATATATATACATACACCGTATATATATATATATATATATGTATATATATATATATATATATACATACACCGTATATATATATATATATACATATATATATATATATATATGTATATATATATATATATATATACTGTATATATATATACATATATATATATATATATACAGACACCGTATATATATAAATATATATATATATATATATACACCGTAAATACACACACACACACACACACACATATATATATATGTATATATATATATATATATACATATATATATATACATACATATATATATATATATATATATACATATATATATATATATATATATGTATATATATGTAAATATATATATATATATATATGTAAGTATATATATATATATATATATACATATATATGTAAGTATATATATATATATATATATACATAGATATATATATATATATATAGATATAGATATATATATATATATATATAAACAGCATATATGTAGGTATATATAAAGTGTATATATATATATATATATATGTATATATACATATATATAAATCATATATATATATATATATGTATATATATATATATATATATGTATATATACATATATATAAATCATATATATATATATATATATGTATATATATATATATATATATAGATATATATATATATATATATATTCGGTATATATATAAATGCATATATATATATATATATATATATCATAGGTGTGTATGTTTATGTGTTTCACTGCAAAGGTATGTAATGTACATTAAATATAAGGGCCATGAAGTAAATGTTGAACTTGTCGTTTTTGTAATACTGTAGTTGAAGATACCGTTGTATCGGTTCATTATTCGTTGCATTGCTGTTGCTTATGTAAACTACTGTCATTTGATTGCCTATCTTTTACCGATTCGTTGCTTGAATGATTATTTTTTGAGTTTTTAGGTGATTATAACGAAAACTAAGACTCCAGAAGATTGTTTTTTTGGCCTACTGAAGAAGGTATAGAAGAACAGCAATGTTATTTATATATATATATATATATATATATATATATATATTTATTTACACGTGTATAATATGTATTCATATCATTCTTTTGAACGTAGAGTACTGGTACAATATTATATTTTGTTAGGAAGTGTTTGACATGGTCTCTTTTTATACAAATGTAATTAAGGCATTTGCCAGTAGAAAGGTACTATTATTATTTTTGCATTAGTAATAGAATTAATTTAGGAAAGAGAGATATTCAACTCATTCACTCCTTTCCCTTTGAGGTCTATAACGAAGCAAAGGAATAAAAGACGTAATTAATTTTCCTTTCTCTGAAATCCCTAATGAAGCAATATTTGAGTTGCCAACCAAAATAATAAAGATTTATCAACTACCAATCAGAGAATATCCTGGAAAATATTTACACATTTTTATGCATGGTTAATCATAAGCAATAATCCATATAAATATTAATCTAAAAGTAAAAAAAATTATTCCTATTCTTTATAGGATTTTCTTTGGATGGAGGAACTTTTAAAGATGAATCTAATATGGAGTATAATTATCTTTGGAATTTAAAGTTGATTGTATAAATTTATTAAGTTTTATCTTTAGAATACAGGTGGGATATATTTAAGTTATTTTAATCTTAAATGATATGATATCTTCGTTCAAAACGTTAAATTTTCACTTGAATTCGTCATGAATTGAAAGGTAAAATGTTTTTATTTCTCCTTATCAGAAAGTTTCCTATTTTTTGTAATTATCGCTAGTCACTAAAAGAAATAATTAATAAATCATAAAGAAATTGTATCGTACATGAATAAAATTCGTGTTTATTGAGAAACTATGTAATAGTGATACCGTTATATGAGTAGTATTAATTTTTTAACACTTCCCCAGTGTGATAATAAATATTTTTATCATATTTAATGAAATTTTTTTTTATTTTTATTAATTTAAAACATAGAATAAAAAGGTATATATCCAAATTGAACGTTGATACGGCACCTTTATCCAGATATTGACATTAAAGGGATTTTATTGCGGATATACAAATATTGACAGATAGAGATGTTTGTAACGGAAGGCTTGGCTGAAAAGATAATCAAATAAATACATCATGATTACCTTAGAAAGTAAACATGATGTGAGAATTAGAGGAAGGATACTTGCATTCACATCCGAGTTTTTCATATTTCGTAAACAATTTTATGTAAGTTACTAAGCAGAGCTTTAATTGATGGGAAAGGACGTTAGAATTTTACTGAAATTAAATCGTTTATATTTCTAATAAAAAATAAATAATTAGGCCTTTAATCACTAAAGGAAAACAAAGAAAGTTTTCCATTTTTAGTACCTCTCAATTCAAAGGTACTGGGGATTGATGTTATCCATTTTTTTCTCTCTTATAAGAATTCGAGTACTCCTTTACCAAGTTGTTGTCGTTGTTCTTGTTGTTGTTGTTGTTGTTGTTGTTATTATTATCATTATTATTATTACAAGCAAAGGTATAACCCTAGCTTGAAAAGTAAGATTCTATAATCCCAAGGGCTCCAACAGGGAAAAATAGCCCAGTGAGGAAAGGATATAAGGACATAACTAAACTACAAGAGAAGTAATAAACAATGAAAATAAAATATTTTGAAAACTTTAACAACATCCAATTAGATCTTTTATATATAAACTATAAAAACTTCAAAACAAACAAGAGGAAGAGAAATAAATAGAACAGTGTTTAAAATTACTAACCTACTTCAATACATTATGAAAGACTCGCTAACGTTCGGTGAAAATATTATTAAATGTAGTTTTCTAATACATGTTTATATAAGTAATCTTTAAATGCCTGTTAGTGGAAAGGTAGCATGTAAGCATTTATGTAACTTATCCCTTCATTTTTGCATGCATTCATATGATACTATCATCTCGTACATCCATGCACACATACGCATATGAATGCATTACCAATAAGAGAAAAAATCTTTAATACACAAGTCTGTGTGTTCATATATCTGTCAATATCAACCTGAATCAAGTAAACTAAAATGCTGGTACTTTCCGTAAACAGAATTCAAGAGGATAGAAATTTGGCCTCTCATATCCTATTACCTTTTCCTGTCCCGAGAGACGAGAGCTGCTTTTTGATTAATTAGTCAGTTATTTTTCTCTCATTATCCTTATGGAGCGACTGGGG
>NC_090735.1:33352658-33445158 GCF_036898095.1 Palaemon carinicauda | reverse complement strand
AAGAAGAAAAAGAAAAATTATTACCACCTTCAAAGAAGGATAACAACATTAAACAAAAAGTGATAACCAGCGAAGAACTAGATACGTCGTTAATGACGTTTAAACTTCCTTATGATGATGAGGATCATACGTATCACATAAGGTTTTTCCATTAAAATTAACCCAGTTTAATGTAAAATGTATTTATTTGAAATTCAAAATGTAAGCAAAAAGACGACATCCACTGGATGTTGCCCATTCCCTTTGTATTGGGACTAAAACTATTTTTTCACGCCAGTCTATTGTCATTAAATAACAAAAATAAAGCGGGGTTTCGTGGTTTTTTGATAATTGTTTTTCTTTAACATCATCATTTGCCCCCGTAAAATATAAATCAAAAAAACGTTCTTGTAAAAATAATTAGACATTCAATAAAGTTATATCACCAAAAAAACTTTCTTTGTCCTTTTTATTTCCGCGTGAATTGTTTGTAACAAAATTAGTACCTTCTTTCCCTTTAGAAATGATGAAACTCTCAATATCATTTATATGTAGAGGATTTATATTATAAGCCCCATACATTTTTATAATATCTAAAAGTCCAAATGGTTTAACTGATAATATTTCTGTATAACCAGTAGAAGACCCATTTTTGTGTGCATAATTATCTATTAAAATTGATCGCATACGTTTATATTGGGGAAACAAAGATACAAGATAGGCGTGCGATTTACATTTACCTTTATATTTCAAACTAGATTCTTGACAATGTTTTCTAGATAAAACATGGTCAAAATAATGTGCAATATTCAATAATATAAGATTTTTCTTAATGTATAAATCTGTACCTGCTGTCCACATAATAATCACATTATTTGTGTTAACAGATTTGATAAAATTTTAAAATTCTAGCATAATGGGGCGAGTATAAGTACTTCGTAGATTGTTAGTACAATTATTCTCTAAAATATACATATCGTCATACACAGCTAGAGTATTATCAAAGTCAATTACAAAAAGAACGGGCGCTAAAGGTGATTCTTCTACAAAGCCCGATAAATCTGTTTGAAAAAAATCTTCAGATAAATCATCCTCGATATTGTCCTCACCTTTTAATAATAACGTTGGATTTTCTTTATTGTGTTCTGACTTTTTATTTAATAAATTAGGATAGAGGTATAAGAAAGAATTACTCGTATTTTGCTTATTCATTTTGAATTATGGAGGATGCAGATAATTTTTTAAGATATAAAAAAAAAACAAAGAAAAATAAAGACAAAATTGTTTTAAATGATATCAACATAAAAAAAAGTTGCAATGACGATTATAGTTATGAAGATATGTTAAATTTTGTATTAAGCAAACTACCCATAAACGAAAAAAACAAAACAACTAAAAAGTTTAAAATAAAAAAACCTGCATTGTTTTATTCGGGAAAAAAAACTTTGTACTCAGATTTTTTTGAAACCTGTTATAATTTGAATAGAGAAAATGCACACGTTTTACAATATATTTCATCTGAACTTGGTTGTATTAATACAAGTATAAACTCTAACAATGAATTGGTCCTGCGTGGGAAGTATACATTAAATGATATGGAAAATATTTTAAGGTCCTATGTAAAGAAATTTATAAGATGTAAAACTTGCGAGACCCTTAATACAATTATGAAAAAGGATAAGAAATCCAGGTTAATGTATAATCAGTGTATTGAGTGTGGGTCTGTATTCCACCTCGAATGCATTCAAACTAAATATTATCAAGCTTTTATTAAAACGTAACTATAGGTGGTTTGTTTTACGTTTCCTATACTAAATTTATGAATTGGGTTATGATTATGTTATTTGTGTGAAATCGTTGCTTATCTTTTTATTTTTAATTAATCCTTTAATTAGGAATCCGTTGTTTTGTATGAAATTCAAATATAAATAATTTATATTAAATAAACAAAAAATATTATTATTCGTTTTTCCTATATATATATATATAACAAAAACAAGAGATACATATATATTATACGTGTATATATTGATCGGTCAATTCTCTTGAATTAAACATTTAGTTATAAAGACTATGTTTTTATTAAAGAAGAAAAATGGTGATATTTACTATCGGGTTTCGGATGAATATAAAATTACTAGCAATGATAAAATTTTTCGTGGATATGGTGTAGAACATGTAACAACAGCAGTACGCGGTAGAAATTTTGAAGATTGTGTCTATATAACGATGGTAATCCCCTATCCCATTCAATTTTCTTGTATTAAAGAAAAATTATTGACATTTAAAGATGATTGTTATTATGAATGCCACGATAATCATAGAGCATTTGCTAATTTTATAAATAATAATTCATATGGACGCTTGATATCTTTATATAATAAAATTGATATAATTTCTTTGAAAGATAACCAGAAATTGAATGTTGTATTTTTACAGGCCTTTATATTACTTAATAAATATGATCGATATTTTGAGACTTCATAAAGCTTGTGTGTTAAGTAATTTTAAAAATATAAAAGAATTTTTTCCAAATTTTAATATTGATTTATGTAGAACTACAAATTTATATAAAAATTACCACAGAAAAGATATATTTGAATATATTTAAAAAAAAAAATGGATTCGATGTTTGTATTGTACGAAGGGATACAATGAAAAAAAGTTTTGAACTTATTTGTGAATTTATTAAAAAAAAGGAAATAAAAGATGCACCAGACGATTTCTTGGACAAATTTAAAAAAATTTTAAATATAGGAGTCTCATATAATTATTTGGATGCGCAGAAAAATGATAAACCGAATCAATATGAAAATAAATTATTTATAACACCAAACACGGTGCCATTATTTTCTTATGATATGCACGCAAATTTGTGCCTGGAAATATATGATAAATTTGGCGCTCTTTGCGGAGAAGCAGTTAATACATATATTTCAAATATGTTTCATGTATTACTTGATGGGCTTCCAAATGTTATTATGTTGAACGAAAAAGATCACTTAAGATTTGATAAAAGTATATCTAAGGTAGCAACCAATCATTTAAAGCGGAGACAATTAAATATCCATAATATGCCAAACATCGACCCCCAAAGGTATCCAGTATATATATTTTCAGTGCTCGATATATATTATTGTTCACATAATACTTTCCACGACGACAACGCGGTAGAATTATCTAAAAAGTTAATAAAAAAACAAAATTGGATAGAATATATTTTAAAGGACAAAAAGATTATTAGTGAGATATATGTAGTTATATCTAAACCAGAACTTTTAACAATGTAAACATATATAAATACGTTATTTAATATAGATGTAAAGTTTGATTATATTATTTCAAATCACCACAAATCTTCTAATTATTTAAATGATAAAGTCTTTAATATGTGTGAAAATGTTATTACAAAATATTTCCCATATTCTCAAAATTTTTTTCGAGATCAACAGTTACGATTATATAAGTTTGAAGATTATAGGCCCGCGTTGGGAAAGTCTTACTTTCCTTGTTCCGTTGATGATATGTACAATTATCACAAACACATATATAATTATGTGATGAGTTATGAAAATCTAGAATTTTTGGGCAGTAATTATAATCACAATAATGACACATTGGATTTATACAGTTGTAACTTGGACCCCAGTGATAGGAGGATCAACAAATATATAACCCTTTACAGAAAAGAAGAGGATGATAGTGATAATGAAAATAAAAATAAAAGGATCCGTACCTAATCATACTCGAAACAAAGGGAATGAAATAGTCCCACTTTACTGATTGTTTTTTTATTTTATTTGTTGTCATCTCATTATTTAATTGATTTTAAAAAGATTATTGGTTGTTGTAAGACAATGATATATAAGTCAACCAATCTTTGTGTATCGTAGTTTTTTGTTGGTTTCAAATGTTTCGCTTTCCCGTTTACGCTTCTGAAGAGCATTGGTATTATGAAATGAAGTCAAACTATTTTGATAATCTTGTAATAAAATTTGTTTAAAATTTTCTTGGTTGATTTCCATTTCCTCGTGATAATTATTTTCTTTATAGACATCTAATTGTTTTATAATTATAGCATTATTTTTCGCCAATGTTTTTAAATCATTGGAAATATTATACATATTCACACTTAACCCATTAGTTCCATGGTCAAAAGCATTTGAATCACCCAAACATATATTTAAAATATTACTTTTTACTCTGAACAATTTATCATTTGATAATGGTTTTTCAATGGTTTTGCTTTGTAATACCTTTTTTGTTATTTTTGTACATACATAGGCACAATTAGATATATTTTCGTCTTTATTTAACACGCAAATCTCATTATCATTGGTTAAACAAATTCTTTCGGGGACGTGTTTTTTATCATACAAATCAAATAAATCTGTAAATATTGATTTTCTTATAGAGGTTAAAAGCGTCTTTGGGCGAAGGGTATTATTTTTTGTTCTTAATTCTAAGATATTACTATCATTATTTATCAGAAAATTATTAACTGAAATATTTTCAGTTTTTATTTCCATAGGAGCCAAAGAATTCATAAAATCTCAAATAATAATTCGAATGCGGTTATGTATAGCAAATAAATCTATTTTCCCTTTAATTATTTCTTGTTCTGATGGAATTATACAATAACAAACATCATTATAACAAACCTTTCCCTTTTTTATTAAAAATATCCAAATTGTATCGAATAGCTTAATGTTTTGTATAGTATTTTCCCAATATTTTATTACATTAGACTGAAGTAAAAATACATCAATTGGATCCATACAACTGCTAAAACATCGTATAGTAGGATTTCGATCTCGATGGTTCTCAATTTCATATACATTTGGAAAACTATATACGTTTTCTTTGATATATTTGAGAATTTCTGTTTCTCTGACCCGAAATAAAGTATTTCTGGAAGGAAGATAATCTACTACTTTTCTCTCCTGAATTTCTTTCTGAGATGGAATTTTTATGAGGTATATAGTATCCTCGTCATTCATTTGATTGAATTTTGTATATTTTCCCATTAACCACACAACATTAATATTTCCACACATATTATCCTCAAAATTATAAATGGTTTCTTCGGTGTTATAAATATTTTCATGAATATTATACTCTATAGTTTTTGCTTCATTGTGGTCATGAATATTTTGCATAACATTTGTTGAAAATTTCAAGACTTCACTTATTATATCTTCATTCAACACTACGATACCGTTGTCTTTTTTATAACTTACATACATACACGAATTATTTTCACTATTTTCATTTAAATCCTTAATAAAATTTTGATATTTGTTAATATCTAAATAAGGATTCTCCTTCAGTTCTGATGCCTTTATTTGTTCAATTCTGTTTTTTGATAAGGGCTTTGAAATAGTTTTTTCTTGTATTTCATAACAAGTTGGACGTAAAATATAAAAATATGTTTCATCGTTGTGAGTATCGTTATATCCTCCAATTATCCAAAACTGGTCTTGGTTTTTATTAAGTATAAAACTGTTTTAAGCATCATTTTTATTTGGCAATGTCACCATTTTTTATTTAACCAATGAAAACATGACATCATTATTATTATTATTATTAATTATAAAAATGGAAAATTTTATATATATATATTATAGCAACAGCAATATATAAAGGGGCCAACTCCCTTGTTTGAAAGTAAAATAGAACACGACCTAGGATACTCTCCTACAACAACTATTACTTGCCTTACCTGCCCATTTTAATAGAAATTAACAATGGATAAATTTATCACACACGAGGATAAGAAATATATGAGTTTACAGTTAACTGATGCGAGAGAAAATCGAGGAGATGTTTATTTTGCAGTAGATAATTATATAAAGGGAATGAAATTGATCAGAAAAAATCATAAGCCTAATTTATCCAGTCCACAGGATTTACAGTTGTTTCTGCTTTATGAAAATACTCCTCAAAACAAATTTCTAAATGTTCATATTTACATAAATAATATCATGTCTAACAGAGATACGGCCATTCAGATTAAAGAATATGCTGGAGTAAATTGTGACAACTCGTTTATAACTAAAAAACACACATCATATATGCTTTCCAGACTAATTTCCGATGATAATCAGTTACAAATTAAAATTTGTGAAAATTCTCAGCCCAGGGAAATAATTGATAATGACGATCTAATGGAAAGAGCGAATCCTACCGCTATATTGGTGTTTAATATATCGGCTGGTAATTGTACAACCCCGCACGTAGAAGCATTAGAAGTTTTAACAGATTCTTGTTTTGATGAGGTAGACAGAGGAAATAGTATTATTGCTTCAAAAACTGAATTAGCTTTGGGTGGAAAGACCGGCCAAAAATTTAAGTGTGTTGATTATAAACAAGACGATGATACAAATACTTTGTACAAAATACATATCTATGCTACGAGCGACGACGTTGCTTTTGAAAAACTTAGGTGCATAAGATCTGTGTAAAAATGAACTTTTTAAATAAAAAAAAAAAAAACTCGAATTATTTTCATTGTCCTTGTGTTTTAGTGTGATTATTCATATTTTTTTCCTTGTTATAATTTAACTATACCCAAAAGGTAAAACCTTTTCAATCTCTCTTTTAACTTTTATATTATTAGTAGTGGGGGGAATGAATACCGGGGGTGGAGGAACATCCATCGTGTCTAATAATCTATTAATTGATACCAACAAAGATTGTATCGTATCAGGATTAATAAATTTTATTTTATCAGTATTATTTTGAGGTGTTGGCTGGGATGAGGACAAAAAACTTTTATCAAAATTTATACTATCATCCATCATAATATCTTGTTGTTGTTGCGTTTCTGGTGTTGAATTTGGATTTGAAAGAATTTCATCATTAATTTCATAATTTAATGTAGGAATTGAAGTAGCTATTCTATTTTGAAAAACGTTATTTATATCTCTTGAATCTATTTTAATCATATAGGGATAACCACCATTTTGAATATATGGATGAAATATTGGTATGATATCTATTTCGTCGACTTGTGATAAAGAAGGTGGTGGGGTTGATAACCCCAATTGATCCTCCATTTTTTAATTACACGTGTTTTTTTCGTTTGAAATCATTTTCATATATTGCTATTGTATTATCATAATTATTAATTCTCCTCTTATTTATAACAGAAATCTTTTCGTCGTTTATCATTATATCTTTTTCCTTGAGTCCGTGAAAAACGGCGGTTTTGTGAATTTCTAGGCCGTCTTTGTATATATCATCACAAATTAATAATTCATCATCAATAAGAGATGTATGATAGTGTTTTGATAAAAATATTATGGCATCAGATACGGATGCTATATTTATATATTTAAGTATATTCAAATATAATAACAGATAAGATATACGTTTATGTGTAATTAGATATTCGGGGTCTTCTTCTAAATTACAAGAAGTGGTTATGAAATGAACTATATCTGTCACGGGTGAATACATATCTGTGGATTTTTGTATATTTTGAGTTATTTTCAATTCGCCAACAAATAAGGAGTCATATAAATATAACGGAGAATTTATTGTACAGTGACACATAGCGTGTAAAAATAATGCAGCCATTCCAACTTGGAATTTATTATCATAATCATTATACAATGAAAGTTTGGGGAAATGAGCCATTTTAAAATTCACGGGAAGAGTAGAATCAAATCGAGAACGAAAAGACATGAATCTTAATCTTGATAATAAAGCTGAACACTGCTCTGAGAATTGAGGTTTATTGTTACCAAATATTAATATGGTCGATGCGAGTTTAACGTTATTACCTGATTCATAATTTGATGGAATAAATAAACGAGAACTACCAGTTATTTGATTAATCAATTGCCTATTATATGGTTTATTGGCAATTTCATCCATATACCAAAACTTTGCAAAATTTGAGCTTTTGGAAAGGTCGTGATATCGATCTATCGTTGAAGAGTGATTCATAGTATGTGACGATAAAATTCCAGCATGATTACCAAGAACAGATAATACTTGGTTTAAAAATGTAGTTTTTCCTGACTTAGTTTCTCCTAGAAAAAAATGAAGGTGTTTATTTTTCAAACTAACACCATGACAAATAGCCCGCAATATCAATTTTAATACGTATATCAAGGACGATATATCATAACTAAATGTTTGTAATAATGAAATACAAGTAAAAGTTAAACAACAATTACATTCTACAATATTCATAGAATCTGTGGGAATATCTTTAAGAAAACTGGATCCACTTGGGTGTATTTTTGATATGCGCTCATAACAGATAGCTAAAGTCTCTATACGATATTGCAGTGTTTTTTTTTTTTTGTTCTTGTGGGGGAGTTTTCAGATAAATATCTATCATTTTTAAAATATCGTGGTTTTCGTTTTCAGGTAATAGTTTTACAACATCCATCATGTCACTATAACTATTAGCTATTTGTTTCAAAATAAAATATTTGGTTAGTTTAATTAACTCTATAGTTTCCTTTTTTTTACACAATTCGTTTGTTAAATATAAATACAATTCTCTTTTAGACATATTTGCAAATTTTCTTTTTTTGGCCATTAAAATTTCTGATGAACATAAAATATTTCCCCCATCACCAAAAAAATGACCATGTACCATGCTTTGTTTAATTTGATCATGAATTGAAGAACATTCGGTTTGTGAATGATTATCGATGGATTTTCTTTCATCGTGTAAAATTTTTAGCCTTTCGTAATTTTCAATTTTTTCTTCTTCTGATATATTACTTATGACATTCTGAACAATGGGAAAAAATTGTTTGTGTAAAAATTTACATTTGGGAATATGCTCCATTACGTCATTTAAATTATCATCTATGATGTCATGCTCTTTCTCCCCATTTCCATAGCTATTTGAATTATTCTTCGGATAATTACTGTAACTGATTGAAAAATTATTTTCTTCGTCATCTATATAGTACATAGGTATTGGTTTTAAGAGAACCAAAGAATCGCTTCCACTTAAACTTAATCCAATTAAAATGTACCTGTCTTCGAAAAGTTTGAGAAATGTTGGTGGCAAGCTGTGTATTTTACTTCCATTCCAAAAAGCTTCAATTTTGCTTATAATTTGATTTATTATTGATCCAGTATTTTTATTAGTTGTACAATGAATACGATTAGAAAATATTATACTTTCTTCTTTCGTCAATAATTCTATATTAAATTTATTATCATTATTATTATTATTATTATAATTATTATTATTATTATTATTATTATTATTATTATTATTATTATTATTATTATTATTATTATTCTCTTTCTTCTTCTTCAAGTTTTCATTATATTTTTTCTTTTTGGTAACGATAAAATTTGATATATGACTTCGTATGTTAACAATATAATATATTTCTGGTATATGGAGCGGTATAGAAGCCACAGAAAGAGACGATATCGAACATTTTTTCCATCTAAATTCGTCCCAAATTACCAATTTACCATTATTTATATTATTATTAATAGTTCCAGTTTTGTTATTTTGTTTGCTTCGATTATTTTTATTTTTGTTAGTTATACTTTTGTTATTATCCTTCCCCCCCCCCTTCATTAAAGCTACTGCTATTGCCAAGTAATATTATTGGCCGATAAATTGCTAATAATTCATATAATATAGATTCATTCTTGACTAATAATATCGCAGCAATAATAATGTTGGGTATAATGATATTTCTTGATGCTCCTTGGATTGTAAAAGTTTGTGGTATATTAAAATGTTTGATTATTTGAGAATCTATTTCATCATTAAAACTACCTTTGTGGTTGTCATCACTATCAAATTCGTTTTCATCATAAGTTTGTGTTTGAGATATATTATAATTTTTAATTACACTTATTGCCTCCTCGATTTCCATAATGTTTTCAATTATCAATAGATGTTTGATACATAAGATGACCCAAGATTTCATGGAGTCATCTAAATTTAATAAGTTTGGAAATCTGATATATTTGTGATTTAAATGGTAATAAATTTGTAAAGATTCTTCAATGATAATTCTACTATTTTGAGTATTATAAGTTATAATCATTTTAATCCATTCTAATAATAATAATGAATGTGATTTTAAATCATCAGATTGTTTTAATAATAAAAAGTATATCGACACGAGGAAATGTATTGTGTGTCTCAGTTTTTCGCGATCATATAATTGCAAAACGTGTTCTAAATTATAAGGAAAGAGTAAGTCGTTTTCGAAAAGTGTGGCGTTTATAACATTATTATTATACGGGTTTGTTTTTATTGTAATTAGAAAATCTTCGTCGGTTTTGTATTCATATATTTGAAAATCATCACCAATAATGGCATTTAAAAAACATGTATTGTAAGAATCTTTTAATATACTATAATTTGGTAATTCTAACATGAATATATTCCAATGGGTTTCTTTTTGATGATTATTATAATATGTAATGTCTTTGTCATTACATATACAATTCAAAACTATTGGATAGTTTAATATATTTAAATGTGGTATATCTTGAAATTTCACTACATTAAAATTAGGAAATATGCTCTTATATATTTTAAATCGGATATTAGAATTTGTTCTATCGACGAGATATCCAACGTGGGTATACAAATGCATACTTGAGCTTGAACAATTTGGTAAAAACCAAGAAGAATTTAAATTTTCTTTATTGTTGGGCCACCTAATAAGGTTAAATGTCTTTTTCCATGCATTATTTTTATTATAGACATTAGCACTTTCTTCTCTCTTCCAATCCGGAATGCCATTATCAATTTCACGTGCACTAAATATATTTTCATTTTCTATAAAACTTTGTATGATTTCTTCTTCGTGCTCTAATGAAGAATTCAAGTTATCATTATGAAGAAATAACTTCAAGGAATAAATTTTTGTATGCTCTGGTATGGGCTTAAAAATATTAAACAAATCAAAAGCACTATCCAAATCAGCAATTAAAGGACTTTCAGATATAAAGGCCCCGTCCTTGTAGCAACTATAAGGCAAATATGAGCAATCTATTTCATTTACATTTAAATTAGCATCTCCATATTTTGCTGATCCGAAGACACTATAATTGGCTGTTGGATAAAAAAAACTATGATTTTCTATAACTGCGTGTAACATATTATAAAGACAAATTAAATCATGATATCTCATTATCAATGAAGGAATTTCAATATGAAATCCATTACTAAAACTTTTACCCTTTCCTAGTATATATATAGAAAAGTTAATTATACCTAAGCCCTCGGTTATTAAATATAGAACTTCATAGATTAGATTATTTTCGTTATATTTTTTACATTTATGTCGAATATTATGTATGAAAAAATATTCCGGCGTTCTAGTTCTATTTTACAATATGATATATATTCTTCTAAATTTAATAGTGTATTACTTTCAAGCTTAAATTCACAGCCCTTTAAATCAAAATCTAAACAAAAATGTTGTAAATCAAGATATTTTCTTTGAATCGAAATAGACCCGTATAAACCACGAGGAACAAAATGATGATCCCGTATAAATTCATGTATTTTATTTCTTAGGTTATTTATACCTAAGCAATAAACACTTCCGCACATATTTTGATATATTCCAAACAAATTTAACGGAATATATGTTTCATTGCATTTTTGTGCGTTTTTGTTTTGAATGATAATTCCGTTATACATTAAATCTGATGAAGTCATGGATTCATATAAAGAATTAGAATCATTAACTCTACTTTGCGTTCATTAATTTGAATATTTTGTTGTCGGCTTTGATTATTGTTATTACCATATTGCGAAATTAAAGTCTGGGTATACATGATAAAGGTAACAATAAAATAAAATTTTGGGGTTTACTCTATATATACTTATATATATATATATATATATATATATATATATATATATATATATATATATATATATATATATATATATATATATATATATATATATATATATATATATATATATATATATATATATATATATATATATATAATTAATTTTGAATTCATTCATTCATTTTATTTAGTTTTTTTAATATATATAAGGGATTTACGTGGCCTCCTTTGGTAATCAATGACTATATATGCACTAAAAAAGAATATACTCAGATTCATAACTAACTGTATACTGTGTAAAATATAAAATACAATTTTATCTATATAGTTGTCATAAGAAGCAGCAAAAAAATGAATTATTGTTACAAAAATCAAATATATTGATAATATCATACACATTCGTATCAATGCATAAACAAATTCCATTTTTTAAATTTATAATTTATGATTCATATTTTTTCATATCTATAAATAACTATATATATTTATTTACTTAGTAATAGTTTATTTTGATTTAAAAGTATGAAATCTTTGTATTTTGGTGATAATGACGAAGAAAGTATATGTTTGATAAATGAAAATAACGCAATAATAAATGATGACGAGGAAAATAATCTTTGGTTCAAAACAAGACCAAAAAAAATACTAAATTATACTCAAAAGTCTTATTTCGAGTTTATTTTTATAAAAAAAATCAATGATTCATTTCAGGCCCCAAAAAACCTTTATTATAACAATCTAAAGCGTAAAATATTTCCCCGTAAATCTTAATTTGATAATTATATTTCTTCGTTTCAAAGAGTATAAAATATATTTTTTTAACACAATTTTGTGGTTATATATACACCAACAATACAAAAATTCAACAAAGTACGCTACTAGCTAACTTGCAATATAGAAATAAATAATCATGAGCGTTTCAACCCTTTCAGACAACAACGATGAGAGTAACAGCTTTAATAAAGACAAAATCTATTATGAATCATATCACCCGTTAAATTATTCAGACAGCGACGATGAGAGTAACAGCCATAAAGACAATAAAACCTATTATGACTGGCAAAATCACCCGTTAAATTATGGTACACATAATTTTTCATTTACACAATCATTAAACAATCCAAATGTGTATGTAAGAAAATCTATTTATTTGGATGAACAATCAAGGGATCCAAATGTCAGCAAATCTCTTATTTTTGATTATTTAAAAGAAATTTATGCAATGTTTAATAGAACCAATGAAATGAAAGCGGAAATGGTCTTTAAGCTTTTAGATAGACAATTATCTGATTATAATATAGTAGGAATAAATGTTCAAAGTTACAGGGCCGTATCACTCAATCGGGGGGGTGTTATCAAAATTTTTGATAATAATAATGATATTGAGGAAAATAAGGTTTATACTTTACGTATCCCCGTTCCTATCCATTCTGTACCATACAATAATATTAAACAACAAATTGAAAGATTTTTAAATAAATCGAATAACATTTATCGCATAACGAGCATTTAGAAGAAGTGTTTGATGTATTACCTACTGAATATCCAAAATCGGAAGAAATTGAATCCCTTGGGTGGGAAAGTTATAACGATGATTGTTACTTTGAATTTGTTTATGATGAATTATTAGGTATATATTATAGAAAATGTTTAAATTTTTATAGCAATTTAAATCAATTTTTTTATTCTCAATATATGGAACGCCCAAAATTCATAATGAAATTGAATTGAGTTTTTGAAATGTTACAAAAATATAATCATCTCTATGTTTTACATAATGTGTTAATTGAACATAATATTATAAAAGTTAATTTCCCAAAAAATGAGGTTACACAATTGTCTTTTGATTATAAGATAAATAAAAATGTAATAACAGTATATGATATTACTAATGCAAATATAAAACTACAATATAACTATAAACCAGTGATTTTTTTTGTAGATACCGAGATTTATTTGATTAAAATTTTTTTATTAGAATTAAAAAATACAAACGATGAATATTCACCAACCATTTATAATTGTTTGTCTTATCCTTTCCATTACCTTCATTATAAACAATTTAGCTGAAATATTTATATTTCCAGGGGGAACAGGATTTATGGGACTAAAATATAATATAATTATTAAGGTCATCCAATTAATATTGGTATCACCCATTTTTATTGGTACAATTTATTATTTAATAAGAGATAGAAAAAATGTAGAAAATTATTTTTATTGTGATACTCTGATGAATAAAGAGCAATATTTCCATAATTTCAAAAATCCTAATTACGAAAACACAGAAAACGAAGACACAATTGAATATATATCTCATAATGATCGAGCGTTATTAAGATAATAATTGATTAATTATAGTATGAGAATACAACGAATATTTCTAATACAACTTTTCAATATTGGAGAGGAAAATAATTGAATAATAATTCATCACTTACATATTATATACTGTAGTATTTCTCGTAATTATTGCTCTTATGTTCTATTTGGATTATCTTTTTAAAGTTAGAGGCAATACTAAAATTTTCGGAATAAAAAAATTAGATTTAATCATTTTTCTTTTTTTTAATCACAAAACTTTTTTATGATGATATCATTAACTGTGCTCCTATATTTCTTAATGTTAAAAAATATACATCCTTAAATGGATCCTGTTATAAGGATATGCGAAGAAATTGAAAATGAAAATTATGGAAAAGCAATTCAATATTATTCAATGTTTTTCCATCGTATTTTGTCATACATTATCAACCAGAAAAAATACGAAGGTATCAATGAAATATTAAAACTTCAGTTGAATAATGAAAGTAATTTTCATTCGGCTATTATTCACTTATTATATTATATGTGGCAGTCTAAATGGCAAAGGGGTGGTAATGTTCAATATATTAGTACCAGAGAATTTAAAGACATGATTTACAAATCACAAAAAGTAGAGAATCTTTTAGATTGTTTAAAAAAAGACTCAAAGGCTAGTTTTTATTTATTTCTTCCGCCCAATTTTGACCATTTTCTTTCGCAAGCTTTATATGTTATGGAAAATGAACTTCAAAAAGCATTAAATAACACTAATACGTTGATTGGAAAAGATACTTTACATAAATGGTCATCTTTATTTTCTTCAATTTTAAATGGTTATATGAGCACAAATTTACATACCAACGTAGGAAATTTATTATGGATGCAAGAATTAAGAGTTATTGCCCTAATATATAAATATTTTTATTTGTCTTACGAAAAAAAGGAAGAAAATTGGAATTGGCATGAAACTCAAATACAAAAGAAAATGTTAGACCTACATCTTACTTACAAAAATAAATATGAAATTTTGCAGAATGATTTAGTTAAAGAATTAAACCAATCACACGATGCTTGTGAACGTGCTTATAATTTATTACTAAGCGAATTTGATTCATATAAACAAAGGGAACAAAAAAATAGACTTCTTCACGAAAAGGAGGTCCTAGTGTATAATGAGCACATGATGAATATGTGTAAAAATACACTCGAAAATAATAATAAATATTGGAAAAATGTATTAAGCGTTAGAACTGATACACAAAATATGGAAACAGAGGAGACATTATACCCAGATTTAGAAAATACTGAAGTTTATAATGATAAAAACAAAAACAGTGACACAATTATTTTATCATTTACAAATTTGCTGTCTGATAAAGAAAATAAAATATATTTATTAGAAGAAGAACTAAAAAACTCTAAGACCGAAATAGCAAAACTTCATGAAAAAGAAAAAGAAAATCTAAAAAATGATTTAGATAAGAAAAATAAAATAAAGGAACTTTACAAAGAGTTAAATCATTGCAAAGCGCAAAAGGACACCCCAATACATGAAAGTATAAATAAAGACACAATTTCAAATTACGAAAAACATATAAAAAATATAGAGAAAGATATAATTTTGTTTAAACAAGTAATTCAAGAACAAAAAAGTTTAATTAGCGACTTAGAATATAAATTAGAAAGGTGTGAACCAGACAAGAAAAGTGATAAGCGAGATAATGAAAGTTTTATAAAAAGAATAAAAAAAGAGAGAGATGATTATTTATATTCAAATGAACAGTATCAAAAAGAAAATGAAAACATCATACGTGAAACAAATGACGATATGAAAAAAAGGAAAAAGGGGTACACTAAACATTTAAAACAATTAAAAATTCAAGAAGAAGAAATTGAACAATTAAACTCAACAATTTCAAAACAAAACATCAAACTTGAAAAGGTTATAGAAGAAAAAAATAATATAATTCTTAAGCATAAAAAAGAAAAAGACTTGTTGTTTCAGGAACATGAAAATGCTTTAGCATTAACAAATAATCATATTGAAAAATTAGTTACGATTTTTGATAACTCTTCAAAAAAAGAAAACCGGGTTGCTAAAATAACAAGTAAAGATACTTTAGGGCTGAAAAATCAAATTGACGAAAACAACAAAGCACTTTCACTATTGATAAAGAACCAAGAAAAACAACAACAACAACAACAACAACTCATCCCACCATCCTCAACGCTAAAAGAAACAATCCAACCGTCACCCCTTTTACCTACAACTAGTGGTAATAATGATAATTTACAACCAAGTGAATTGCCCCGTGATTATTATGATGTCTCTACTAAATCGAGATTAGAACAACTGGGTGTAAACACCACACCTTTATATAATAATCCTAATAATGATAATAAGACAATAACCAAACACGAAGCAAACAAAGCTATGCAGGTGATGAAAGACGAACATTCACCTCCCCTCCAAATCAACCCCCCAAATAAAGATGATGATAATTTACAATTAATGGAACATCAACAAGTGTCATTATTGCCTGAAAATAAAATAATTCAACCATCATCTGACGAACACTCACCTCCCCTCCAAATCAACCCCCCAAATAAAGATGATGATAATTTACAATTAATGGAACATCAACAAGTGTCATTATTACCTGAAAATAAAATAATCCAACCATCATCCTCCTTGTTTACATTTGGTAGTAATAACCAACCATTACCACCATCATCATCATCTTCCTTGTTTACATTTGGTAGTAATAATACCAATAATCCTTATTACATTCCTACTGAATCAAGATTAGATCAATTAAGGGCAAATAAACCACAATTATATAATGATGATAATAGTAATAATAATAATATTAATGATGATAACGAGACACTAATGGAAGTAGACCAAGAAGAATCTCTGTCAACTCCAATAATAACTTCACAATTACCACTACCACTACCACCACCACCACCACCACAACAACAACAACAACAACAACAACAACTTATATCTTTACCACCACCACCACTACCACTACCACTACCACTACCACCACCACTCCAATCATCATCAACAACAACAACAACAACAATACAATTTATAACAAACTTACCACCATATAATAACATTGTCAACGATAATAATGATCAACAAAATACTACTACTCTGGCAATTTCAAACCACGAAGAAAATAATAGTAATTTGCCATCATCATCATTATCATCGTCGTGGGTATTACCACCACCACCACTACCACTACCACCCTTAACACCAACTTATAGTCCTCCAATGCTAACTTATAATGATCCTACTAATGACGGCACCAATATCAATAATGGTGTTGTTTCTAAAAAGGACGAGAAAATTAAACTAATGCCAATAGAGAATTTAAAATCTGAAAATAACAGCAATGTCATTGATAATAATGATCAACAAAATACTACTACTCTGGCAATTTCAAACCACAAAGAAAATAATAGTAATTTGCCATCATCATCATTATCATCGTCGTGGGTATTACCACCACCACCACTACCACTACCACCCTTAACACCAACTTATAGTCCTCCAATGCTAACTTATAATGATACTACTAATGACGGCACCAATATCAATAATGGTGTTGTTTCTAAAAAGGATGAGAAAATTAAACTAATGCCAATAGAGAATTTAAAATCTGAAAATAACAGCAATGTCATTGATAATAATGATCAACAAAATACTACTACTCTGGCAATTTCAAACCACAAAGAAAATAATAGTAATTTGCCATCATCATCATTATCATCGTCGCGGGTATTACCACCACCACCACTACCACTACCACCCTTAACACCAACTTATAGTCCTCCAATGCTAACTTATAATGATACTACTAATGACGGCACCAATATCAATAATGGTGTTTTTCCTAAAAAGGACGAGAGTTTAAAAACTGAAAATATCAACACACCCCTACAAAAAGTACAAGATGAAATAGAAAAAGAAGTAGCGGCACAAAATAACCAGGACCACCAATTGGATTCTAAAATAAAGGTAATAAAGAAAGAAGATACATTATTGGACGACGAGAACGCGGTAGACATAAAAAAAGAAAGAAAAATTAAAAGTGCAGGTGATGGTGTCAGTAAAAAAATAAAAAAGGGGAATATAAAAAAGGGGGATACATCAATAAAAAAGAACAAAAAAATCACGATCCCGAAAAAAATACACCCAAAAAAGAAAACTAATATTATAATTGAAAAGGAAAATAAACAACAAAAAGAAACAAAAACAACACAATTGGTAGATATGGAAAATGATAAAATCCAATTTTATACTATGGACGACTTCAAAATGGAAATAACCGAAAAAAGAAGAAGTATTATTAGATGATGATCATGGTGGTGGGCTTGATAGAAGCAGAAGGGCTAATAAAAGGAAATTAGAAAAAAACCAAAGAAGACGAAGAAGAAGAAATTCCAATAAAAATACCTAAGATTGAAAATCAACAAAAAGATCAACAAGAAAACCAATTTAAATTAGAAAAGGCAAATGCGTCTTTAGAAGGAAAAAATGATAGAACCAACATTGCCCTACTCGAAGAAAAGGAAAACTATGATAATAACGATGATGATGATGATGATGATGAAGAAGAACTCTGATAAAAAACTGATAAAAGTACAATATGTAGAAACATAATTAAGTGATATCATCATCAATATTAAGATTATTTCTAATATAGGTTGTTTGATTCAATTTATCATTATAATTATAATATTTTAAATATACACTAGCTATTTCTAATAGTATTAGTCCAATTAACACTATAATTTCGATAAATAACATTTGTTGGTCACTTATGTAAATATTATAATTTTTTTTTCAAAATCTTTAATATAGATATAACCAATAACACCAATGATAAGAATATCATTGTCACGAATAATGCATCAGATAGGACCATTTTGGATACAGTTCTCATTTTTTATGTTTTATATTAAACTTTACAAACTTTAAATTGCATATAAATAAATATATAGTATATCATTTTCACTAGTTAGATAATGGGAGTTCCGTTTCTTACAAATAAAATTCAAGATAATAATGCTCGGCTACCTTTACTAACAAAATACAAAAATAATAATGATAATCATTATCAATCGCAACATCTCAATGATATATATGATAATATCGGAAATGGAGGGAAACTGAATAGTATTGGTGTTGATGGAGCCATATTTTTACATGCACACGTTAAAAGACCAGACAAAAATGCGTTGTTAGATGATGATAAAATTGATATAAAAAAATGTAATGCAACTGGTGTAGTTAATAGCATCATATATTATATAGAACAGATTTGCTCATTTTATGAATCTTTTAGGAAAGAAGAAATCATTAACGATACTGTTTATTGTTTTCTTGCCGTGGATGGATCATCTCCAACCATCAAAAACAGAAAAAAAAGAGAAAAACTGGATGATTATAGTTTGTTGACCTTATCAGAAAAGAATGAACTCCATAAATATATTTTTCATTTATTAAAAGAAAAACTTATTTCTTTATCGTATCCCTATAATTTTTCATTAGAAAGTAACTATCATATTGAATATTCTAAAAGAGGAGAAGGGGAAGTGGAGCTAGTCAAATTTACTCAGAAATTCTGTGGGAATGACACAAATGTTATACTTTCATCTGACTCGGATGTAATGGCCATGCTCGTTTTAAAACAAATAAAAAATGTAGCTATAGTAACCCCCACATTAAGTAAAAGTAAAAACAGTGACACATACACTGGGCCTTTTATATCAAATCTATATAGTTTATTGTGTGGCCTTAAATTTAATATTGATCAAATGATATTATATGTTATATTACATTTTATATTTTTTGGTAGTGATTACAATTTTGGTTTTATGATACACCCATCAGAGAGCAAAAAAAAAATAATACACGAATTAACTGCTACATTCCACGCAGAAAACAACGACTTTTCTTCCATGATTAGATCAATTGGAAATTGTTGTGTCAGATTTTCTAAACAAAATACAGATACCAATAATACAGTATCGCAATGGGCTACTTCCCTGAAAAAATTATTATTTATTGAAAGTATATGTTCTATATTATATTATGCGTCAATGGGCAAATCAAGTATTTTTTTAACAAAATTTTCGCCGTTATTATATACAAAATTCAATATAAAAGAGTTGAAAACTTTAGTAGCCGCTATTGATTTTTATGAGAATTAAAATGAATCATGTTATCAAAGTTGAAATTTATTTAGAAATTACATCTTTTCCGTCTATAATAGTAGTAACTGGAGGGAAAAATGGATGTCCAAATAATACTGAGGGGGTGTAATTAATAAATTGTTGTAAAAATTTTATATTATGTCCATAACAATAATCATTTTCCTCGGCGAAACATTTCAAGTGTAACATGGCATGAAATATAACTATAGTTATATCTAATACAGTAGGTCCTATTTTATACAAAGTATCATTTAATGCATTTAAACACGAAATATTTACTGTAGTATCGAATAGGGGTCTCTCGGCACCCAAAACAACAAAACGGTGATCAGTATTAATCAATTTATTTTTTTCTGATAAATGGATATAAATTGCTTTATTTTCAATTTGATCTACGATGCTATTTGATGTAGATAATCCTGGAAACAAAGATTTATTTTTCTGTTGTATGTCAATGTTATTATTATTATTATTATTAGTAGTAGTAGTAGTAGTAGTAGTAGTGGTCGAACAGTTACAAATTCCTATAATTTCGTCTGGTAAATAATATATATAAATTGCATCTTTGTTTATAAATGCGGAGATGTGTTCTTTGTTTTTGGCATCCTTTAATTCCCACGTATTTGGGTATCTATTCCACGACAATATATTACGTTCTTTGTCTGTTAAATCATGTAAATTAAAAAAAGATTTTATTGTAATATCATATTTAGAAAAGTAATTTTCAAAAATAAATTTATTGATATTTCTAAAAAAATCTTCAAATTTCACTTCTTTACTTATATTACTAGATGCCATATATGAAAAATATTCAATCCAATTATTATAAATGGCAGTTACATAATCGTGACATTTTTTTGAATCTGAATATATTAACGAAGCAACCGGTGTAGCTTTTATACTATTCATGGGACCTAGTACTCTGAATAATTTATCCATTTTCATTTCAAGAATATCAATTCGAACTCTTAGGTTCTCCGCTTCATTATTAGATATCATTCTTTTTTCTTCGTTTGTTGATCCCACTAAAAAGGTATCAGATATATATCTTTGTGGGTTTATATTTTTTTCGTTTGAAATAATAATTTCGTTTTTGATTGAAGAATATCTTTTTCTTTTTTTTGGGTTTTCTCTTTGGGTCATTTTTTTAATTATTTAATAAAAAAATATTGTCGTTTTTAAATTTTATATAAATATATGTGTATATCATGCACACACACACACATATATACCTTGTTATATATTCTTTTTCAAATCCTAAGAGCAAATCTTTTTAGATAAGTCACACATTCTAAAAAAACATGACTACAAAATCAAAATTAAATTTTGTAAATGGTAATAGTAGTAGTAGTAGTAGTAGTAGTATTAATGGCGATAATTATATTAACGTTGAATACCAAAATGGAAATTTAAAACATAACACTAAGTATCTCAAAGATGATGATAAAATAGGAGAGGAAAACGGCAACAACGACAACAATTATAATAATAATAATAATAATAATAATAATAATAATAATAATAATAATAATAATAATAATTGTTTTATAAAATTAAATTGTGATTATAGACAACATATAAAATATAATATAAATGAACTGAAAAACTTACATTTTCTCATACAAGAACTGAAAATCAAGATTACTAATCTAATTGAAAAAATGGATAATATTTGTTCATCTGAAAATAATATTAATAATAATAATGATAATACAATTGATATTTTTTATAATAATCCTTTATTTTTATATAATACACCATCACCATCCTTTTTATCTACCTCATCCTTTTCTTCGTATATCATGCCCATAAATGAAAATTGCGACCCAAAACAAATACATCAAAGCTTAATTTATGGCTATTCAGATTATTATAAATTTATCATTGGTAAACGTGGAAAAAAAATTAATAATTTAAGAAAAAAATATAATGTTATTATTGATATACCCGATAAATACTCACCAGAAAATCAAATCATTATAATGGGTCTCTGTAAACTCAACGTACTAAATACCCACATAAAAATTTTGAATGCTATTGCATACGCCCAGAATTTTTCTAATTAATAATAAAACCTTTTATGTGTATATATAGTTAATATACTGAACACATTATACAAATAATTGTCTATTTCAAAAAATTCACACTAACTTTCCATTGGATATACTTGTATGAATTTTTTCATATAAATTTTCATATTGTGATATAGATATCGCCGGCTTAATTTTACTAGGTTGAATAATGGTGTAATAATGTTTTATACAAATAGGACAAGGAATCAAAAGTGGAATTATGTGAATAAATGCATATAAATGCTCTGATGAACAATTAGTTTTAGAATTTTTATTGTTTGCAGCATTTATTGAAAAGGCATGAAAAATATTCCAATATATTGGTCCCCAACTTGCCGGTCCATATAATTCAGGGGGCAACTTTGAATAATTAGAAAAAACCGTTTGATTAACATAGTGAATTGAATGTGGAGGAATTAATTAAATATCTTTTATTGTATCACAGCATCCTGTGTTATATAAAGTTTTGGATAATTCTTTGAGTGTGTTCACTTTATTGAATTCGAGATTTTTTGTGAATAAAATTTGCTGGTAATTATGTTGACTACTTTCATTTTCTAGATACCATTCCAAGAAAAGGTGTTCAATTTCTGTTTTTTTGTTTTCTATATCCTGGGGATTGTTGTTGTTATTATTATTCTTCTTAGTCAAGAAAACAATTTCCCATAACTGTTTTTCAATTTGTTGGGGACTCTTAACCTGAACTTTATAGCTTTCGTTGTTAATTATTGTGTTTACTAAAACCTCTAACATTTCAAAAAATCTTTTAATTTGATTTTTAATTTCTAATAATAATAATAGGTTATCATTGTTTTCATGTGAATACCATCTTAAAATAGAAAATATAGAATTGGTAAAAAATTCGGGGAAACATAAAATGGCTGGGTATTCTTTACAAGATTTTAATTTATAGAACATTTTCCAATTAAATAATAACTGGATTTCACCTTGTGATGATATGAAATCAATAGGAAAATTAATTGTTTTGGGGTGCATCTTTTTTTATTATGAAAATTATTTATACTAAAATAGTATCGCTGTTTACTGCATCTACAATGGTTTGTTTTATTTCATTATCAGGATTCATTTTTACAATAGTATTGATAAATGCCTCTCGAAATTTAGAAATAAACATCGTCTTCGTAGTTTGATTAATATATATATATAGGCAAATAAACGCGGGTCTAGTCTCGCATACATGACAACTTCCCCCTTTCCGCCTTTCTTCAAGTAATATACTCTATCAATGTTTCCTACATCAAATTTAAATTGAGTTAGATCATCATCACCTTCAATAGGATTATATATGTAATCAAACTCAACATTGAAATTAGTATCCTTTATAGCATTTTCAAATTCATCTGGATAGGCAATGTGATTGCAGTTACTTCTATATCTATGGTGGATTGCTCTAGGATATGGCTTTAGCGTCATTACCCCAGTGTTATCTAATTTCAGGTTATTATAAACAGTTTGCCTCAGCCCATTTTCGATGTAAATAACTTGAAGCAATAAATTAGGGTCTCTTGCCCAAAAAATATACCCTTCGTTTTCAAGTCCATCATTCCACGTAGATCCGTGCATATAGAAATACAATACCAAATTCTTATTCTTTAAATCATTCATTCTTCCAACCATTACACACTCATTTACATTTTCATAAAATGGTGATTCTTTGTGGTGTAAATAATATAGTCGATCAGTGGCATGTACATTTATATATTTTAAATCAAAAGGGACATCTTCTATATCGACATCTAAATAATAATGAGAAAATAGATATTGTTGGTGTATCCAGAACGGGAAACTACATTTTAAAAGATCTATTGGGGCATTTATTCCTTCTTGGTAACTTTTGAAATTATTCATTTTTTAATATATAAAATTTTATGTTAATAAATTATGAAAACCCTTCTCTGTTTATTAGTCAACTTCTTCAATGGTTGGGTGGAATTGATTATTATGTAAATTTGAATCATTTCCCCCAAGTATATGTTCATAATCCTTTTTTATTTCTTTTAATTTATTTTCATAATCTTTTTGTTTAGCAGAGGGGGTTTCATCAATCCACTTGAGAGTACTTTCTAATTTTGATTTAAATATATCTATATTACTACTGTTATTATTTATGATATTATTTTGTATTTCTAAGCAATATGATTCTAATTTACATTTAGCTTCTATATCGTTTCTTAATTCCCGATCTTGAGCAGCATACATTTCAGCTTCTTTGATCATTCGATCTACATCTTCTTTGTTTAATCTTCCCGAGTCATTAGTTATAGTAATTTTTTCTGATTTGCCGGAAGATTCTTCGGTTGCTGACACATTTAATATCCCATTAGCATCAATATCAAATGTAACCTTAATTTTAGGTATACCCTTGGGTGCCTGGGGTATATTATTTAATTGAAACCCCCCCAAATAATTATTATCTTTAGTTTTAGTTCTTTCTCCTTCATATATTTTAATATTAACACATTCTTGGTTATCACTATACGTAGTGAAGTTTTCAAATTTGCTAGTAGGAATTGTCGCGTTTCTTTTAATCAGGGTAGTCATAATATTACCGGCAGTTTCAATACCCAATGAAAGGGGAGTCACATCTAGTAATAATAAATCTTTGATCTTATCAGATTTATCTCCACTGAGAATGGCAGCTTGAATGGCAGCACCATAGGCTACAGCCTCATCTGGATTAATCGACTTATTCAAATTCTTTTCATTAAAAAAAGTTTGAAGGAGGTCTTGTATTTTTGGAATACGCGTAGAACACCCAACCAAAACAATTTCATCGATGTCACTCTTATCAAGCTTAGCATCGATTAACGCCCTTTCAACTGGCACTAGAGTGTTTTTGAATAAACTCCCACACAAATTTTCAAATTTAGCGCGAGTAATGGTAGTATGAAAATCAATTCCCACATATAACGAATCAATTTCGATTGTCGCTTGTGTAGATGAAGATAAAGTTCGTTTAGCAGTTTCACAGGCAGAACGAAGACGCCTTAATGATCTTTTATTGTTGCTTAAATCTTTTTTATATTTTTTGCTGAATTCTCGCGTAAAATAATCTAATAAAATACTATCAAAATCTTCTCCCCCAAGATGAGTATCTCCTGCTGTTGATTTAACTTCAAAAATGCCATCATTACTAATATTCAATATAGATACATCAAAAGTCCCCCCACCCAAATCAAATATTAAAACGTTTTGTTCTTTTTTATCATTATTTAATCCATAAGCGATGGCGGCGGCTGTGGGTTCATTAATTATTCGAATAACATCAAGTCCAGCGATGGTCCCAGCATCTTTGGTAGCCTGTCGCTGAGAATCGTTAAAATAAGCCGGAACTGTAATAACAGCTTTATTTATATTTCGTCCTAAATAATTTTCTGCAATTTTTTTCATTTTTGATAATATCATAGAAGATACTTCTTCTGGGGTTAACACCTTTTTCTCTTTTTTATATTCGACTTGTATTTTTGGTTTATTCTCTTCGTCAATATTTTCATAGGGTAAGATTTTGATTACTCGTTGAACGCAATCATGTATATAATTTCTGCCCATTAACCTTTTTACATCAAAAATGGTATTTTTTGGATTCAAGGCACATTGATTTTTTGCCGCTTCCCCAATAAGTCTTTCGGTGTCATTGAATGCAACATAAGAACGAGTGGTTCTATTTCCTTGGTCATTAGCAATAATTTCAACTTTTTCATTTTGAAAAACAGCAACACACGAATAAGTAGTTCCCAGGTCAATACCAATAACCGGATAATTATTATCCTCCATTACTAAAATATTTAGCTATCAACTATATGTTACTTGGTCGTAAATTAGAAGTCTAATGATGTATTGCAGTTCATATTCTGGGGTTTATATACATATACAGATGTACAGTACAGCTACTATTACATATAACTGAATAACAGTAACAATAAAATAATATTTAAAATTTATTAAAATTTAACAAAATTAAAAAAAGTTAAGATAATATTTTGCGTGGTTATGTTTTTTGTGTAACACTCTTAAATTATTTTTTGTAATACTATTAATAAATACATTAGTCACCGCAAAAAATCTTTTATTTGTCATAGAAAACGATTATTATTTGTTTTAAATATATATTCATGGGCATTATCAATCTATTTTTTTTATTAACCTGCTCATAATTTTTCAAATTCCCGACAATTATTTTTAATTGAAAAAATGCGTAAATTTCAATAAAATTTCAACAAAATCAATTAATAAAACTTTGGAAAACCAATAAAAAATTTTCATAATATTACCAATGAAGTTCATAACATGCTTTTTTTTGTTAATAATATTACCATTTCGGTTAACTGTTTTTTTTTGTGGTTAACATTTGTATTACCTTTTTTCATAAAATTACATTTTAGTTAATTATATTACCGTTTGGGTTCATAATATTGAATTCTAGTTAATAATATGACATAGAAAACTATTGAAAAATAAGAAAAAATATTTAAAAAATAAAAATATGTGTATTTTATGATATAAATGTAGTTTTATTGGGTAAAATGGACATTGAACGTGGGGAAAAAATTAAAAATAACACCTAATAGGACAAATAAATTAGGTTTTTGTTGAAAAAATAGAAAATATAAATGTTTTTGTTTCATCAAATACTACTTTTTAATTACAAAAATGAGGGATTATATGAATAAATTAAAAAAAATATTTAGATAAACAAGTATTTTTAATATAAAAACTTAGTTTTTATAAGAATAACCCACAAAAAATATTAAAAATTGAAGAAAAATAACCCAAAAAATGAAAAAAAAACATTCTTTAGTACAAAAAAATAATATTTTTTACAGAAAATTCACAAAAGACACACAAAAAAAACTAAAATATATGTATTTTTTAATATAAATATAGTTTTATTAGATAAAATGGACATTGAACATGGGAAAAAAATGAAAAATAACTTCTAATAGGACAAATAAATTAGGTTTTTGTTGAAAAAATAGAAAATATAAATGTTTTTGTTTCATCAAATACTACTTTTTAATTACAAAAATGGGATAAAATGGACACTGAACACGGGGAAAAAATAAAAAATAACACCGTATACGACCAAAATATAGTTTTTAGTAACATTTAATGTGACAAAAAAAATGTTTTCATAAGAATAACCCACAAAAATATAAAAAATTTAAGAAAAATAGTCTAAAAAACAAAAAAAAAACATTCTTTAGTACAAACAAAATAATATTTTTACAGAAAATTCACAAAAGACACACAAAAAAAATTAAGATATATGTTTTTTTTAATATAAATATAGTTTTATTAGATAAAATGGACATTGAACGTGGGGAAAAAATAAAAAAATAACACCTAATAGGACAAATAAATTAGGTTTTTGTTGAAAAAATAGAAAATATAAATTTGTTTGTTTCATCAAATAGTACTTTTTAATTACAGAAATGAGGGATTATATGAATAACTTTAAAAATATTTAGATAAACAAGTATTTTCTATAAAAAAAACCCAGTTTTCATAAGAATAACCCACAAAAAAAAAATGAAGAAAAATAGCCCAAAAAATGAAAAAAAAAAAACATTCTTCAGTACAAATTCCGTGGTGTAATTTATGTCTGTCAAGGATTGGTTTATATATATTTTATCTAAATAATATATTACTTTGATTATAGGGTGTTAATATTTCTGGGGATAAATTAAATTTGTTTTGATTTATAGATAAAATGGGTTTATCTTTTTTTATTTCAATATCAATATTTCCTTCTTTGTTAATGATTAATTTTTCATTTTCATCGTGATATTCCTTATATTCATTTTCGTTATCATTGTCAATTGGCATGTATTTATTTTCATGTATATTAAAATGATCTTTTTCTTTAAAAATACTAGTATTATTATTATCATTATCATTATTTTCATTGTTGGCTCCTAAATGGATTCTTTTATATTGAAATATTTCAAAGCTACCTTTTCTCTTCTTATTGTTGCTATTGTTTTCGTTGATAAATACTTCATCATCACCCAATTCATCGTCATCATCATCATCATCATCATCATCATCATCCGAGTCTTCTTTTTTTCCTTCATATTCCTTATTATTGATGGTGGTAGTATTATCCTCAGAAAAATGAGTTTTCCGTGATGTATAATTATCCTTTATGATAAAGTTAGCATTATCACTATCATCGTCGACAAATACTTCGTCGTTGTCAGAGTCTTCTTTTTTTCCTTCGTCATCTTCGTCTTCCTTATTATTGATAGTGGTAGTATTATCCTTAGAAAAATGAGTTTTCCGTGATGTATAATTATCCTTTATGATAAAGTTAGCATTATCACTATCATCGTCGACAAATACTTCGTCGTTGTCAGAGTCTTCTTTTTTTCCTTCGTCATCTTCGTCTTCCTTATTATTGATAGTGGTAGTATTATCCTCAGAAAAATGGGTTTCCCGTGATGTATAATTATCCTTTATGATAAAGTTAGCATTATCATGATCAAAATCTTTGGTGATGGGGATATTATCATCGGAAAAACTGTTTTTTTGTGGTGCGTGATCATTAAACTCTTTTACGTTTTCTTTCTTCTCTGTATCATTATTAAAGTCATTATACGTAGCTTCTCCTCCCCGCTTATATGAAATAAAAGTTTTGCTATTTTCTATTATATAACTAGCATTATTGTCGCTGTTATTTTTTTCGTTGTCTCTGCAACAAATTTCTTTATCAAAATATTTTTCCGTTTTTTGGTCATCACTGGAATTTTCATTGATAAATATTTTATCGTCCATCTTATCATCATGAAGTTCCTCCTTTTCTTGAACAATTCCTTCTTCTTCTTCTTCTTCTTCTTCTTCTTTTTTTTCTTTGGTATAGTTATCATTACTATTTTGCATGAAATAGTTCAATAAAAAACCATTTGTTAATTTAAGGTTATAATTTTCCTTACTAATTTTCGTTTTATTATTCTTAATTTCAAATTGATCATCATTATCATTAATGACATTATTATATCCCATTTTGTTATTATTGTTGTTAATTTTTTCTAGATTTTTTGTTATTTCCCTATCAGAGAGGAAATCTTTGTTTTTATTGCAATTATCATTGATTGTAATAATATTAGCATTCTTAGAATTTTCCGAAAGATAATTAACATTATTATCAACTTTCATTTGGGGGTGTCCTGTAAAGATAACATTATTATCCGAGTATTTTTCGCTTAAAAAATCAAGTATCGTAGAATCCTGGTGGTTATCTTTATTAGATATAGCCATTTGCTTAAATAACATATCGGTAATAAAATGAAAACCTATATTAAACAACGAACAAAATACCATATTAATAATCAAATCTTTATTATCTATGGGTGTTAATTCGTCTGTTAAAGTGTTTGTAGATTTCTTATTATTTAATAATTCAGCAAGTTTAGATAATTTATCCAAATTTTGGTCCCTCAAAACTGATACTTTATGCAACATAGCTTTCATATTGCGGTTTATATGTCCAATTGCTTGAATCATCTGTGGGTATTTTGAGTTTGATATTGGAACATTCTGAACCTTATCAAAAACTTCCCGTAAAGTCTGAAGAACAAATGTTGTTATATTAAAATCATCATCGGCAATATATTTTTTCAGTAAAAGTATTTTCTTTGTGTTGTTGAAAATATCAACATTTGATAAAGAATCTATGTTATTGCAATCGAAAATGCGTTCTGTTATATTTTTCAAAGTAGAATTCTCTGTAGATTCATCGTTTAAAATTTTTTTCAATAATTCTTGAAATATGATTCGAATTAGTTTTGCTTCAGATTCAACACCACCTTCTAAACTATTATTGAATAGATTATAATTTTCCATAGTTTATTTTTTAATTTGCTTAGAAAATATGTTATATCTCAATACTTTCCTTTGTCACCAACAATAATAGATAAAAAAAAATGAACGATAATATATATACTTGTATTTAAACGTTTAAAAGTTTTTGCTAATTTATGTTTAAGGTGTGACAAAAAATTATTATAAGTTGTTAATTAAATTTTTATATAATAATAATAATAATAATAATAATAATAATAATAATAATAATAAAATTTAAAGAGGAAACCCACAATAACCAGGTAATCAGTATTTTAGTTATCTAACATAAACTTTAATATACATAAATATATATATATATATATATGTACTTTATATGTGCTATTGTTTTGAAAATAACCAAAATGTCATTAAAATGGCCGTAAACAATTCGAATTATCAGTAGAATATTTTGATATGTAATCATGGATACTGGGTCCTGTACAATCTTTCCGTCGAATATGTCCCAGATAATCAAAATCAGATTCTTCGCCAAACATATTAATTACATCATCAGACGGTTTATTTTTTAGGGGCATATTAGTCACCATTTCCCCTCTAGTATGCATTGTAAAATTATCATCATCATCATCATCATCCTCATCATAATTTTGACCGTGTGTTATCATTTCCTTGGTCCTCTTTTTAGAACACATACCAGGTGCTTCTAAATATAGAGCATTTTTGTTTTTGGTGAATCGGTTGTACAAATTTTGAATATAAACTAGAGAGTTTTTTAGAACTAGGGGCGCTCCATTGCATATATTTGTTAACGTAACAAAACCTAGGTTTTTTACGTAAACGATGTTTGGAATAGAATTGTCTATTATTGGTCTTTCCCCATTTTTTACTGAAAAATCTAAAGTATATTGTTTTTTATTATTTTTTGCATTTAATATTAATTGTGGATAAAATTTCCTGGCAACATCAAAGGCAAATTCATGATCCTTAAACTCAACCTTTTCATTGAAATCATCATTAAATTCACAGAAGTAATTAACAAATATATCAGCTGAATTTTTCAATTTATTGTGTATATCATTAAACATATCAGAATGTTTATTTAAAAATTCGATATATTTTTCTTTTTCTTTTTCAAAAATTTTACTTTTGTGGTACTTATTACTACTAACTTGTTCATCTACAATTTTCATATTATTATATATATTACCAATAGTACTTGGTGTTAATTTAGCCCTAGGAACATTTCCATTGTGTGTCAAATTTGTATTTGAAGCAGTAGAAATTAATTTATCATTTATATGTGATTCATCCATAAGCTTTATGAGAAAATTATATGCAGAACAATCACTGGGTTGATTCAAAGAATTAGAAACCATAATTTCATTTCCATGCTTGTTTACAAACAAAATATTCGATGGAGCTAAAAGGCACTGCCCATTAAAGGGGGGAATTTCTATTAAATTTTCTTGGTGTACTTCATTAAGAAAAGCTAAACTTACAATATCATGTAATGTGTGGCACAATAACCTGTTATTAGAAAGAAAGTGGGGCTTTTTGTCTAAATATTTTAAGGTGTTGTTGCTTTAATCTTCATTAATAGTCATTATACTCCTTTCGTGGTTTTTATCTGACTGTCCTTGAATATTCATCATGGTTCGAATGAACGGAATAAGTACGGGATTTAAATCGAATACTCTCATACAAATATCTCTAGGATCTTGAGGATTATCTCCCGGTAAAACATATTTCAGGGGTTCTCCGTTCTGGAAAATATTATTAATATCAAAATTATCATCACTATCAACTGATTTTATATATAAATTATAAGGATTGTTATTATCATCATCATCATTATCATCATCACTACTACTGCTACTATAAGAATTGGTTTTAACCCTGGATAGGTACGCTCCTCGGACACCCCTTTAAGGGTATACTCGGACGCGAACGACTCCGACGCCAAAAAAAATTCTTGAAAAATCAGTTTTTGTAGTAACCTCCTTTTTTCTTTTGCCAAAAAAACTTCAATGAATGCTTAAAACAACTGTAAAGATAAATACTACTCATCTGCAGAAAAACTATTTACTATAAATATTTTAAAAAATTAAGTAGAAAAAAAAGACCTGACATAAAAATTCATGAAAAAAAAGTTTATACATATATACACAAATAATTTTAGGAATTGATTCTTGAATGTTTAGGACACATCTTGATGTATTTTGGATGAAGTCAGACCCATGGAGGTGAAGATCTGAAATGAGAAAAAAAGAGTAACTTTTTTTGGCCAAAAAAATTTGTCCAAATTTCATGAATTTTTTTGGGTACCCAAATGAAATAGGAAGTGGCTAATTTTTTTAGGGAATAAACATATGTTATCCTAAAATAGAAATATGTAAAAAAATCTTCATTATTTTGTAAATTACATTTATATCAGGGGCCATATCTAAAGGTAATTTTTTGAGTACTTAGAAATTTCGTAAAAAAATACATATATTTAATATATAATATGATATTTATGCAGGTAAAAATATACCAAAATATCACAAATTCTATAGGGAACAAGAATATATATAGATAGGGCAGCTTACGCTTCGGATATGTCCACAAAATGGCCGCCAACCACACTGACTCAGACTCCCTAATCTGCCACTTGAAATGAAGGAAGGGTATGTCAATTTCAAGGTGTTATTTACTAATCTAATTATTGTTGGATATGCATAAAAATTGTATGGTGGGTTGCTGGATAATTGTCGATTATTTTACGACTATAAAATTAAAATTCTGACCCAAAAAAAATTTTTTGAAGGGAAATAAAATCGAAAAAAAAAAATGTAAAACAATATAATATTTTAGCTAAAAAAATTTGATGATATTCAATAAAAAAAAAAGTAAACAAAATTTTCCGACAAATAAACATCTAGAGGAATCATTACTCTGTGATAGTTCCTTAGTACGTAGTAATTTTGAAAGAATTGGGAAAAAACGAAAAAATGGCAATCACCGGAAAATCGAACACATACCTATATATACGCCATATCTGGCTAAAAAAAAGATAGGCATGGGTAGCCAGATCATCTAGAAACACTTTCCAACACTATAAAAATATAAGTTTTGCGACACTACTTGCCAATTCCTTACGGTAACATGACTAAGCAAAAAAATGCAAAACAAATAAAAAGGAGCACTCGCGGAAAAATGGCTAACATTCTAATATACGGCATTTCAGAAAAAAAAAATTCAGCCACGTGCTAGGCAAACCATCAAGGCACATTTTCCGACAAATAAACATATAAATGAATCATTACTCTGTGATAGTTCCTTAGTACGTAGTAATTTTGAAAGAAAAAGGAAAAAATGAAAAAATGGCAATCACCGGAAAATCGAACACATACCTATATATACGCCATATCTGGCTAAAAAAAAGATAGGCATGGGTAGCCAGATCATCTAGAAACACTTTCCAACACTATAAAAATATAAGTTTTGCGACACTACTTGCCAATTCCTTACGGTAACATGACTAAGCAAAAAAATGCAAAACAAATAAAAAGGGGCACTCGCGGAAAAATGGCTAACATTCTAATATACGGCATTTCAGAAAAAAAAAATTCAGCCACGTGCTAGGCAAACCATCAAGGCACATTTTCCGACAAATAAACATCTAAATGAATAATTACTCTGTGATAGTTCCTTAGTACGTAGTAATTTTGAAAGAAATGGGAAAAAACGAAAAAATGGCAATCACAGGAAAATCGAACACATACCTATATATACGCCATATCTGGCTAAAAAAAGAACATAGGCATGGGTAGCCAGATCATCTAGAAACACTTTCCAACACTATAAAATTATAAGTTTTGCGACACTACTTGCCAATTCCTTACGGTAACATGACTAAGCAAAAAAATGCAAAACAAATAAAAAGGGGCACTCGTGGAAAAATGGCCATTCTAATATACGGCATTTCAGAAAAAAAAAATTTCAGCCACGTGCTAGGCAAACCATCAAGGCACATTTTCCGACAAATAAACATATAAATGAAATATTACTCTGTGATAGTTCCTTAGTACGTAGTAATTTTGAAAGAAATGGGAAAAAACGAAAAAATGGCAATCACAGGAAAATCGAACACATACTTATATATACGCCATATCTGGCTAAAAAAAAATAGGCATGGGTAGCCAGATCATCTAGAAACACTTTCCAACACTATAAAAATATAAGTTTTGCGACACTACTTGCCATTTCCTTACGGTAACATGACTAAGCAAAAAAAAGCAAAACAAATAAAAAGTGGCACTCGCGGAAAAATGCCCAACATTCTAATATACGGCATCTCAGATAAAAAAAAAAGACATGCACGTGTTAGCCCAACCATCAAGGCACACTTTCTAACACATAAACATGAAAAAAAAATCAATAATATACGGCAATTCCTTACTACGTAGTAAATTTTTACAAATATTGAAAAAAAACAGAAATTGGCAACCGCAGTTAAATACCCAATATACCAATAACTACGTCGTATCTGACAAAAACAAAATCACGCATGGGTAGCCAGATCATCTAGACACACTTTCCAACACTAAAAAAGCAAAAGTTTTACGACACTATTTCGCAATATCTTACGGAAAAATGACTTGGCAAAAAAATGAAAAAAAATGAAAAAGGGACACTCGCGGTAAAATGCCCGACATTCTAATATACGGCATCTCAGATAAAAAAAAGACATGCACGTGTTAGCCCAACCATCAAGGCACACTTTCTAACACATAAACATGAAAAAAAAATGAATAATATTCGGCAATTCCTTACTACGTAGTAATTTTTACAAATATTGAAAAAAAACAGAAATTGGTAACCGCAGTTAAATACCCAATATACCAATAACTACGTCGTATCTGACAAAAACAAAGTCATGCATGGGTAGCCAGATCATCTAGACACACTTTCCAACACTAAACAAGCAAAAGTTTTACGACCCTATTTGGCAATATCTTACGGAAAAATGACTTGGCAAAAAAATGAAAAAAAATGAAAAAGGGGCACTCGCGGTAAAATGGTCCTCGTGGTGATGAACGACATTTTAACTAAAAAAAAAATCATGCACATGGTAGCCAAACAATCCACCAAGACTTTCCACAACTGATAACCTATACAAGTTGCACCATTCTACGACAATTTCATAATACGTAATAACTTTGATAATTATGCAAACTACCTTAGAAGGGTAAACTCTGTCGCGCTCGACCCCGACGCGTCTCAGAAATCGGGGAAAGAGTACAGCTACAGCAATGCACATCTGGACACTACTAGAGCGTGTAGGGGAGACACCTCCTGCAGGTCGATCACCCACAAATTCAGTCACGGGGGTGAGTCACGTGAGAAAAACCTGTTTTTTTTTACGCTCAGGGTCGCAAACGACCCATCGTACCTATCCAGGGTTAAATGGTCCAAGATTTATTTTCCTTTTATGTTTGCGTTTAGAACTACTACTACTACTACTACTACTGGTATTATCAACATCACTTTCGGCATCAGATTTGTTGTTATATTCATCTAAAAACTTTTTTAATTCTGGTATTATTCCAATATTGTTATTCTCTATTTTACTCTTTTTATTTTGGTGGGTATTTTTTCTTTTATTTAAATCTCTTATATTAACATTTTTATCTCTTACATAATATCCACATCCTAATGTATTATTTCTGGCTAAAAACCTTGAAAGAACTTTTCCATTTGATATTTGTTCTTCGCTAGAATTTATCATACAGACTTTAACTCCATTACAAATTCTATTATGATTCATTGCTAATATTTGCATTAAGATTTTACTATTTGGAAATATTAAAACCCCGGGAGGAAATGCAATGGTTTCAGAAAAACCAGTATTCTCTGGTGGATACAGCTTAGAGTTTATTCGAAAAATGGATCGACCATGGATAAATGGACCCATATTAAACTTTTCATATCCATGCCTCGTTGGATTCATATTACAGGATGTATGTTGAAGTGGTTTTTCAATATTTTCATATAGCAAACCAAGTTTTAGATAAGTACAAGGCGCACAAAAGCTTTCAAATACCCTTTCATGGCGCTCATTTATTTTTCTATTTAAATGATCTGTATATATTTGTTTAATTTGACTTGTTATATCAAATTCTATACCATTATCAAAGATTTCATATAGTAAATGACTAAATATACACTCTTCACTAAGCGAATCTATCGTTTTTTCCAAGTCTTGTGTTAAACTTTTTAATTCGGGAGTAGATAAATTCTCTATTAATGTATTCAAAACTTCTTCGTTCATTTTTTCTTTTTGTGGATTTTTTCCATCACCAAAATTTGTAGGTAGATTATTAGGATTTAGAAAAAGTTGTTGTTGTTGTTGTTGTTGTTGTTGTTGTTGTTGTTGTTGGTGGTGGTAATAATTATTAGTATTACCTTGTGCTTGCGCTTGCGGAATTACAGTAGCAGCAGAAGGAATAGATGATTGTGGTATCAGAACCGGATTGTTATCGACGGCGGTGGTGGTGGTGGTGGTGGTGTTGGTGTTGTTGTTGTTATTAAATGGTGATATCTGATGTTGTGGTGGTTGTTGAAGTTGAGTATATTGATATGGACTTTGATTATTTATTCCATAATTATCTTTACTATTATATGTTGTTGTATTCATATTTTTTAGATATAATAAAATAACACATTTGCTGCTTATATTTCAACTTGAGAAATGAAACTATATAATACCTTTTGATAATCTTTATCATACTCGTTTCCATTTGAATGAATTATATTTAAAAAATATCGGTATAATTGCCTAAAATTATTTTGAATTTGAATTGCGCGTGTAATTTTATGTTGTAAATGTTTTCTATATTTAGATAATCTACTTTCATAATCAATAATAGATTCTATTATTAATTTTATCGCTCGAAGATGAGGATAAAAATTTTCTAATACAATTAAGGTATTTGGGGGATATTTAGATTGATTAAAAGCTTTGAAAAATTGCATATTTTTTATAGGGAGTATAGGAGTTTTATAGTAAGGAGAATAATTTATACTATATGATATATGTTTGACCGGCTTCATTATTGTCTCATAAAATTTCTTATAGTATATTAAGAAATTTTGGTAGTATATAAGTATACTATATAATTTTATTCTTGTTTGGTTAAATGGGGCCTGAATCATATAATCGATATTATTATTATTATTTTTATTATTATTATTATTATTATTATTATTATTATTATTATTATTATTATTATTATTATTATTATTATTATTATTATTATTATTATTTTCGGCCATCATGACGTTTTTTAATTTTAGGTTGGAATTTTTTTTCATATATATATATTAAGTGATAAAAATGGCCATAAATATAAACAAAACTTAACTTTACAAGTCAAAATAGGAGAGCTGTTTCTTTGGATAGTCTTGTTATTACTGCATTTTCTCATATATATATATATATATATATATATATATATATATATATATATATATATATATATATATATATATATATATATATATATATATATATATATATATATATATATATATATATATATATATATATATATATATATTGTATTTATATCCTTTATAGTTTGCTGTTCTGTTGTATTTTGTCTTGTTACAATTTATAATGAACAACCAAAATAATCTAAAAAAAAATTTATTTTTTTTTACAATTTTTGGTATTTATACAATAACTTTAGATTAGTTTCTGTTATCTATTTAAAATCTAAACATATATAAATAATGAAGATCGATAATACTTATTGTAACGAATTCGAAAGTTTGTATACGGATATAATAGAAATTAGAGATCTATCCAATTATATAAATCTTCAAATCTTTAATTATATATTTTATTTTGATGAAATAGTCATTCCTTGGGAAATGAAGAGTAATATAAATTTATCAAAATTAACAACTAGTCAAATTGATCGATTATACTTTATTGATTTCGATTCAAACTACCTATACGACAATAATGACGTACGGTACAAAGAGACTAATTACATATTGTCTTTCCGGTCAAAATATATTGATAATTTAAACCTTTATATAAATTTGAATGTTAATACTATTGAAAAAGTTTTAAGTCATGATTATCCGCTTATATGTGGTAAAATGTTTATAACACCCCACTTTAATACATTTGCTAATATTTTGCGTCAAATAATAATAGTTATTGTTGGAATTGGGAAATTCACCATAATACAAATACAATTTATGAATTCCTGGATGAAAATGAACAAGAGTTGTTTAAAAGGCCCCAAACGTTAGAATATCTATGTCTTCTTCAATTGTCACATGAAAATATTTGGCTTTTACCGAAAAATTTAAAAGAAAATATCAATAGATTAATTCAAATTAACCATATAATTAAAAATTTTAATACTAGCAAATGTAAAAACATGATGGATTTTGTTGTATTTTAATAATGATATTTATTACCATTTAGTATCTAAAATATATGTCATTTATGCAATTTCTTAAAATATATATATGTGTGTGTGTTTTATTGTACATCATTTAATAATTTTTCTTTGTCTATTTATTAATTAACACACTTCAATTCATTTTTTGGAGTGCCCGTATAATGTTAATCATATAACTACTGTTTGGTTTATATTTATCTGGGCGTTCCCTAATAATATCAGAAATTTCGTTTGATAATGAAGAAGCATCTAATTTTACTTCGTAAATATTCTTATCGATCATCTTTTTTACCTGATTTTTTGGTTGTAAAGATCCACATAAAGAAATCCCTTTACACGTCTCTCCTTGAAAAAATATAAAGTAATCATATAAATAAGAAGCTATGGAATTTCTTAAGTCTTGAATAATTTTCATTCTATCTTCTGCTATAAATGCATTTGTTTGAATATCAATAATAACCATAGGTTTGGGTTTTGGGATAACGCAACGATTTTTAGTTTTATATAAATTACATTCAACTAAAAATATGTAATCTTTTAATATATAAACTATATTATCGGGTATACAGTGCTCATAAGATTCACTCATCATTGCATTGTTTATAACAAAATGATAAGTGTAAAATTTTAATGTTGCGGGAATACCATTAAATTTCATGAATATATTAGATTTTTTTATTGTGGTTTCATTAATTACATGGTGCGGTTTACTCGATGCAGATATGTAGTTATCTAATACATTATTAATTTTGTTTACATTTTTAGAAACAGAAGCATTCAATCTCCAACACATAGCAAAATAAGTCAATATATCAGAAGTTTGTTTATTCACATAACTTTCTTCGTACTCTAAAATAAATGGATAGGATTGTGTATAATTATCGGGTTGTACTCGCTGATATAATTTTATGGGGCCTTGTTCAATATAAACTGTCTTTACAGCAAAGTTATTACATTCTAAAAAGGAAGCTAAACCTATGATACTGTTATTATTTACCAATATAATGAAACAAGGTTCTTTATACACGGGACCCTCATCGTTTATATATAACATTTCACGAGTCAATATATTTCGTACAAAAGTTTCCTTTTTTTCTCTCATTTTCTTATATTGAATATTATACGTTTTTTTTTTTGATTGATACACAAACGATTATTATCAAATAGGATTTCTATTTCTCGGCTATAGAACGTCATACACGAAAGATCATTACACGACCCCTTAAATTTTTTTATTAATAATGGGTGGTTCTCATTAATAAATCTTCTATATTCTCTTTCTTGTGATACCATCATCATTGTTTGTTCATTTTCTCTAACAATCAAATTCATTTTATCTTCTTCATTCATCTCTACCAATATAACATCAAAGGTTAAAATTACCTGTTTTAATAATTTTCTTTCAGTCAATAGTTTTTCATTTTCTAATTTTGATACTTTATAAAAATATCCATTATTACATTTCATGGAAAATTTATGTGCCGCATACGCTGACAATATTTTTATTCCCAGGTCCGTTAATGTATTATTATTACTAAATAAAACCAACCCCAAAATCTCTGGAGTTACCAAGCTAAAGTTGTAAACATATTCTTTCCTCATTGTTATATTTTTGTTTGAAATATAACAAGGTATGTATATAACATGTACCACAAATATATATTTCTTATTTAAAATATTTAGTTTCAGATACCCATTCTTGATGTACAAGGAAATAGCATTCAAAAATATGTCCACAAATAAAAGGTGGGATAAATTTATAACTATTACAAAAATGAACTGTATTATAAAGAATTCTATAAGGTAATATTGTGTTAGTTGAGGGGGGGTTAACTAATAGTCTTTCGTTTAACAGTGGTGGGGGTGGTTTGGCGGGATATTTATTCTGATTGCAAACAACAGGAAGATTTATTATTTTATCATATCTACATACTGGACAAATTTTATTATAAGAAAAGTAACGAGATAAACAAAATGGATGGAACTTGTGACCACACTCTGTTATAAAATACTTTTTCATGTTATCTAAACAAATTGGACAACTTTCTATTTTTCCTTCTATTTCCCCATTGGTTACCCATTCACTATCTTGTTTATCACTTAAACCCCACAAAGCACGACGGATTGATTCTTCGTTTGGGAACATTGGAAAATCATATGTTGTCAAAATGTATTCACATGGAAATATAAACACTGGCCACGTTTCCATATTGGTTGGGCGTTCTATTGTCCCATCCAAATATGAACCATATATTTGTGTTAAATTGGGAATGAACGATGATGATACTGATTTGATTATTTGTAATCCTTTAGCATTATTATAAAGAAACATCATGTCAGCCGTATTAAATATGCTGGAATTACCAAATAAACTCGTGGGTGAGCTATGAAACAAAGACATTAAAAGCCTGGCAACATCGTTGCGTTTTAAGAGTAATGCTAGTTGTAGTGCCGTCAAATTTCCATCGCGTTGTCTAATTTCTATATCTGGAAGCAACATAAGCGGATTTCTATCTTGCCAATCTTTCAATATTAATAGTAACTTTTTATTACCCTTTGCTGTAGCAATCCTATGAAATATTGTTTTATTTAATGTGGAAGATTTTAGAAAACAAGAGGCCCCAGCATTTAATAAAAGTTGAAAATAATTTGTTTTTTTAACACAACAGGCGGTCATAATGGGAGTTAGCCCATCTAAACCAGCAACATTCAAATTATTTTTTATATGGATTAGTTTTAATATTTGATAAAAATTACTAACCTCATTTTTAATACAATATTGCAATAAAGTTAATTCTTCCGGTATCACTGGCGTTTTTGGTAACCACGTATGATATTTATTCAATAGTTTCTCAATTCCAATAACTTTATTACTTGAAAATACTGCTGAATGTTTTATAATTCCTGGACTAAAATTCCCATCTTCTAATACGTGGCTGAATAATCTCCAATGCTCGTTCCATATGGCCACCTTAGCCATTTCAAGGGTGGTGGTTGACATTTTGTTCGAATTTAAATACATACACAACCACTTATTTTCAGAAAAATATTCAAAACTATCAACTATATCTTCTTTGTTTTCACAAATAAGAGGTGCCAAATTTCCTTCATGAATAACATTTTCGACCAACATTTCTAACACAGCAGAGCAATGATCAAAATTATTTTGATTTTTTTGGGAAAATATTGGTAACCAATTAGTAATAACCTGCTCAAAATTTGCATCTGATAAATGTCCCAAAAAGGCTAAAAAGGATGTCTTTGTTTTTGGATCAATATCTATCTGTGTAGTAACATCTATAAGGCCACGCATTAATGCCCCATTTACTTTCAAAAAATTACAATCACGAGTTCCAGCTAAAATACAAGGCCCTCTGACATGAAAAAATCCATCAATCATCCACTCTAAACAAAATGCTATTGGATTTAACCCTGGATAGGTACGGTGGGTCGTACGCGACCCCGAGCGTAAAAAAAAAAGAGGTTTTTCTCACGTGACTCACCCCCGTGACTGAATTTGTGGGTGATCGACCTGCAGGAGGTGTCTCCCCTACACGCTCTAGTAGTATCCAGATGTGCATTGCTGTAGCTGTACTCGTTCCCCGATTTCTGAGACGCGTCGGGGTCGAGCGCGACCGAGTTTACCCTTCTAAGGTAATTTGCAAAATTACCAAAGTTATTACGTATTTTGAAATTGTCGTAGAATGGTGCAACTTGTATAGGTTATCAGTTGTGGAAAGTCTTGGTGGATTGTTTGGCTACCATGTGCATGATTTTTTTTTTAGTTAAAATGTCGTTCATCACCACGAGGACCATTTTACCGCGAGTGCCCCTTTTTCATTTTTTTTCATTTTTTTGCCAAGTCATTTTTCCGTAAGATATTGCCAAATAGTGTCGTAAAACTTTTGCTTGTTTAGTGTTGGAAAGTTTGTCTAGATGATCTGGCTACCCATGCGTGACTTTGTTTTTGTCAGATACGACGTAGTTATTGGTATATTGGGTATTTAACTGCGGTTGCCAATTTCTGTTTTTTTTCAATATTTGTAAAAAAATTTACGTAGTAAGGAATTGCCGTATATTATTCATTTTTTTTTCATGTTTATGTGTTAGAAAGTGTGCCTTGATGGTTGGGCTAACACGTGCATGTCTTTTTTTTATCTGAGATGCCGTATATTAGAATGTTGGGCATTTTACCGCGAGTGCCCTTTTTTTATTTTTTTTCATTTTTTGCCAAGTCATTTTTCCGTAAGATATTGCCAAATAGTGTCGTAAAACTTTTGCTTTTTTAGTGTTGGAAAGTGTGTCTAGATGATCTGGCTACCCATGCGTGACTTTGTTTTTGTCAGATACGACGTAGTTATTGGTATATTGGGTATTTAACTGTGGTTGCCAATTTCTGTTTTTTTTTCAATATTTGTAAAAATTTACTACGTAGTAAGGAATTGCCGTATATTATTGATTTTTTTTTTCATGTTTATGTGTTAGAAAGTGTGCCTTGATGGTTGGGCTAACACGTGCATGTCTTTTTTTTTATCTGAGATGCCGTATATTAGAATGTTGGGCATTTTTCCGCGAGTGCCCCTTTTTATTTGTTTTGCATTTTTATGCTTAGTCATGTTACCGTAAGGAATTGGCAAGTAGTGTCGCAAAACTTATATTTTTATAGTGTTGGAAAGTGTTTCTAGATGATCTGGCTACCCATGCCTATTTTTTTTTAGCCAGATATGGCATATATATAAGTATGTGTTCGATTTTCCTGTGATTGCCATTTTTTCGTTTTTCCCATTTCTTTCAAAATTACTACGTACTAAGGAACTATCACAGAGTAATGATTCATTTATATGTTTATTTGTCGGAAAATGTGCCTTGATGGTTTGCCTAGCACGTGGCTGAAATTTTTTTTTTCTGAAATGCCGTATATTAGAATAGCCATTTTTCCGCGAGTGCCCCTTTTTATTTGTTTTGCATTTTTTTGCTTAGTCATGTTACCGTAAGGAATTGGCAAGTAGTGTCGCAAAACTTATAACTTTATAGTGTTGGAAAGTGTTTCTAGATGATCTGGCTACCCATGCCTATCTTTTTTTTAGCCAGATATGGCGTATATATAGGAATGTGTTCGATTTTCCTGTGATTGCCACTTTTTCATTTTTTCCCATTTCTTTCAAAATTACTACGTACTAAGGAACTATCACAGAGTAATGATTCATTTAGATGTTTATTTGTCGGAAAATGTGCCTTGATGGTTTGCCTAGCACGTGGCTGAATTTTTTTTTTTTTCTGAAATGCCGTATATTAGAATGTTAGCCATTTTTCCGCGAGTGCCCCTTTTTATTTGTTTTGCATTTTTTTGCTTAGTCATGTTACCGTAAGGAATTGGCAAGTAGTGTCGCAAAACTTATATTTTTATAGTGTTGGAAAGTGTTTCTAGATGATCTGGCTACCCATGCCTATCTTTTTTTTAGCCAGATATGGCGTATATATAGGTATGTGTTCGATTTTCCGGATATTGCCATTTTTTCGTTTTTTCCCATTTCTTTCAAAATTACTACGTACTAAGGAACTATCACAGAGTAATGATTCCTCTAGATGTTCATTTGTCGGAAAATTTTGTTTACTTCTTTTTTGATTGAATATCATCAAATTTTTTTAGCTAAAATATCATATTGTTTCACATTTTTGTTTTTTTTTTATTTTATTTCCCTTCCAAAAAATTTTTTTGGGTCAGAATTTTAATTTTATAGTCGTAAAATAATCGACAATTATCCAGCAACCCACCATACAATTTTTATGCATATCCAATAATAATTAGATTAGTAAATAACACCTTGAAATTGACATACCCTTCCTACATTTCAAGTGGCAGATTAGGGAGTCTGAGTCAGTGTGGTTGGCGGCCATTTTGTGGACATATCCGAAGCGTAAGTTGCCCTATCTATATATATTCTTGTTCCCTATAGAATTTGTGATATTTTGGTATATTTTTACCTGCATAAATATCATATTATATATTAAATATATGTATTTTTTTACGAAATTTCTAAGTACTCAAAAAATTACCTTTAGATATGGCCCCTGATATAAATGTAATTTACAAAATAATGAAGATCTTTTTACATATTTCTATTTTAGGATAACATATGTTTATTCCCTAAAAAAATTAGCAACTTCCTATTTCATTTGGGTACCCAAAAAAATTCATGAAATTTGGACAAATTTTTTTGGCCAAAAAAAGTTACCCTTTTTTTCTCATTTCAGATCTTCACCTCCATGGGTCTGACTTCATCCAAAATACATCAAGATGTGTCCTAAACATTCAAGAATCAATTCCTAAAAGGATTTGTGTATATATGTATAAATTTTTTTTATGAATTTTTATGTCAAGTCTTTTATTTTCTACTTAATTTTTTAAAATATTTATAATAAATAGTTTTTCTGCAGATGAGTAGTATTTATCTTTAGAGTTGTTTTAAGCATTCATTGAAGTTTTTTTGGCAAAAGAAAAAAAGAGGTTACTGCAAAAACTGATTTTTCAAGAATTTTTTTTGGCGTCGGGGTCGTTCACGTCCGAGTATACCCTTAAAGGGGTGTCCGAGGAGCGTACCTATCCAGGGTTAAAATTGGCTCAAAACATCCAATAATAGCGGGTAATTTCAATTTACGTATTTTATACATTAATCGCTCTATTAGCTCATAACATAAATTGACATCATAAAATACGCGATGGGGATTAATATACCATTCTGTTATGTTAAATCTGTTTATACGAAACCTAACCTCCCACGAGTGTCTAAAAAAATAATTGTATAATAAACCTTGATAACAATGAGAAAGGTTGTCTAATGTTTTAGCAATAACCAAAGGGGAAAATGTATCAAATAGTATATGAAAATTAATTTTTTGGTTCAAGGAATTTGTATCTATTTGTTCTTTACCAATTTGTTGACAAAAATGATCAATTACTGCGGGCATGAATATATTTGCCATTTCATGTGGCATGATTTTAGCTATAGAAATAAATAACAGAAATATTGGTTTTCCTTCTGTATCTTTCGTGTTAGTGTCTATTGATTCTAGATATTGTTCCCCATTTGTAAATTTACCTCCATCAGTTACTGCCCACGTTGCAATTTGTTCAATAAGAGATAAAATTTGTACTGAACACAAATTTTCGATACATTCCGAACATCCGTTTGAAGCGTTCATAATATTATCACAAAATTTAGAATATATAATAAGACGATGGTATTCTGTTGATGGGTACAAACGCGAATCCCATATTCCATATAATTGAGTTTTATTTGACATATTTTCTTTTTTAGTTGATTATTAAAATAATTGGCCAACTGACCCAAGTGTTTTATGTATCCACTTTATATATATAATATGTATATAAAAACATTTTTTGGTTTCAGTTTCTACCATTTTTATGAGTATTATTATTAACAATATTAATTTATGGGTCATCTTCTTCTGGTTCATCTTTTTGTAAAATATATTCCATTTCTGCGTGACAAACCAGGTGATAAAAATAAGGGATGTATGGAATAGGTACTATGTCAGAATATAACATTTTCATTATTCCTTTTGTATTTCTTACATTAAAATACAGTATATTCTTATTTACTTTATTTGTATATTCTCTGAAAAATTCTTGGAATAAATAAGGAGACATTATATGAATCCCATCCTCCAAAAAAACACCATAAAATAACGTTTTCCAATCATCATCTTTTGAGAGAAGGGAAGGAATCATTAGAGATATATTTAAGGAGGGGTCTTGCCCCATGATTATGTAACTTCTCTTATAATCAATGATGTTATTATTAAATACTAAATATAAATTTATAAAATGTTGATCGGTTTTAAACATGACAGTTACAATACTCGTGTCTCGTTCGTTTTCCTCTAATATATAATAGATTTTGTTATTACTATCATAATTTAAAAAATCCTCTTTGTTTTTGTTTTCTAACATATGTTTTGGTATATTTATAGGACATACGTAAAATCTGTTTATACCTAATATTACTGTATTGTAGGTTTTTTCTTCAAATATTTTTTTAAAACGTTCAGTAATATGATGTGGTGTTGTATTGAATTCGTATACATATGATTTTTCTGCCATTTTTTAATTAAATTTAAAAAATGTCAACGTATATTGATGGGATATTTTATTCCCCAACGAGACCTAATATGGGTGTTGTTGATAAAATAAATGAATTTATGAACCAAAACGAAAAAAAATATCCTCATAATAGAAGAAGAGAAAAGTTTATTAAACAATAAGAAAAAAAAATATAATAAATAGTTTTTCTTCGAATAATATAAATAAAATATATTTCAATCACAAAGAAGGTAAACAATTCGATATAATAGGACAATTGAGACTCAATCAAGAAAACAAGGATAATAATTCCCCACGTTATTATTATTTTATATTAAATTATGATGACGCCAATAATGTTATAAATTTATATATAATAATCAATCCAAGTGTTTTTCTGCCCTTCGTTTTATCAACTTACAATATACCAGACCCCAAAGATTAAATTTATACATCAGTAGTCATGAGCGGTGAATTGGTATATCATCCTAAAGATATAGAGTTCTATCATGACAAAATTGTTAATACTCTAACAAATAAAACCCACATTGATTTGGAAAATATAAAATATGATGAAATAATTTCAAATTTATCAGAAAATTTTAAAAGGGTTATTAAAAGTTATTTGAGGATTAAGTATAAAGGGTTTTGCAAATTGGAATAAATACTTATTATACTCTTCTTCTTCTTTGTTGCCATCATCATCATAATAATAATGGGAAATTATTCATTGGAAGAAATATATGTCGACGATGAAAAATTCTATAGACTTAAAATAAAACAGTTTCCAAGAAATAATAATAATAATAATAATAATAATAATAATAATAATAATAATAATAATAATAATAATAAGAAAAATAATCATTAAAAGAACAACAAAACAAATGATTTTTCGTTGGCTACCCAGAAATGTAAAAATATTTTACATATGCACAACAACACGAAAAATTATAATAATGATATTAATAATGATACTAGAAATGTATATTGTCCTTTTCATGAACATTTTAAGACTTCTTACTCAAAATCAGGAAAATTATACGAAAAAAACCACTTGTACATATGTTTCTCCAACAATTGTATTTTACCCAAAAATAAAAACGGAAATTGTGTTATATCTACCATCAAATTTTTAGAATTATATTCCAAATTGAATTTGACTAATATCAATTAATTCACAATAAGGAATGAAAACTACTATTTTTCCTGAATATAATTTTAATAAACAAGGTGAAATCGGTAGTTTGCTCTTTGAATTATGATCAATGTCGGCAATTTTAATATTAGAATAATTTATGATTTCAACGTCCTTTTCAAAATTAACAATTTGTTTTTTTGTTCCACTGTTGTAGTCATAATACTCGTACATAGAATCTAATTGCATAAAAGTCTCTCCATTTTCGGTTATTATTTTTGACATATCATGTGAAGGTGAATATTTCATCTCAGTTAACAATTTTGCTTCTTTTTCCCGTGAATAGTTATTATCTGTTGGCATGTTTAAGAATTTTTCTGAAACTTTTTCCCTTGTCTACCAAATTCAAAATTAAATTTATTATCGTTTCCGGATTCTGTAGTTTATCAAATGTTTTGTAAAAAATTTATTTTTATATAAATTTTTTAAGTAATCTAATTTTCTGTGACATATATTTTGAGTATATATGACATCCGTTGAATCATCGTCCTTTTTGTCTAATAAAACGAGAAAGGCTTTTCGAAATTCGTGATCACACATTTCAGATAACTCTTCTTCTTTGGGATGATAAATTAATTTATTATCATTCAAAAAGAAATACAAATCTTGTGGCATAATATGAATCATGAAATCAAGAGTAAATTCATTTTCACTAGAAAACACCGATACATTATAATATGAATGATCAGAATATTGATTTGATATAGGCGATGCAAAATAAAAACCAATAGGAGGATATAATTCATCAAAAGGGTTTTTAAATAAGTGTTTTTGTAATAAATTACAGAAAAGTCCTACATAGATTATAAATATAACCCACAATAATATTTCAGAAATAATCATACTTTGTTTTTTTTAATATTAAAAAAATGTTTTCCTTTTGTTGTTATTGTTATCCAAAAAATAACAACAATGATATCAACACTACAACATATAATCATTATTTTCATACCACACCCCGAAATAATAATAATCCTTCTTATAAAAACAAAAAAACATTGATATTAATAATAAATAACCAAAAAGTAATAAAGAAAAGAAAGATTTTAAAGGACATAGATGAAAATCTTGGTTTATATATAAACATTTCTAAAAAAAACAATAAACAATTATTTCTAGAGGACGAATTATACAACTTGGAAAAATTCCTGAATTGTAACTATATTAATAATTTCATTGTTATAATTTTTCTAGATCCTAAAACGTGGTTAGATGATTATATGTTATTTTTTGTCCCTTTTAGAAATTTTTAGAAAACAACAAGAAAATAATACTAATTCGAAGCTTTTTTTCCCGTCCTTTATCATTTCCAATAATTCTCTTCATTCTAAATATTCTGTAACCGAACAACACAGGCAGATGCTAGTTGAGTTAAGTCGTCTAAATTCGGATACTTATTCTAACATTTCTTATGCAAAATGTTGTTTTAACGCAAATTTAATAGATGAAATAATAAATAATATTAATATTCAATTTAATACTTTGCTATCATTCGGGCGTATTAATTTTTCTAATTTAATGCTTACACGTACGAATGATGATATTAATGAAATCGACAATGATAATATTTTATTATGTTTTCATGAAAATCATGAAATATCTACCGAAAGGATTATTTTTTAAGGGATACTTTTTTTTCATCAAACATTTGATTATTAATATAAGGTATAACTTTGTGATCCACCCGCATAACAAAATCATCTTTATTTTGTAATATCAACCTTTTCACCTCTTCCAAACCATTCAATTCTTCTGTCGCTATTGAATGTTTTTTTAACAAATATTGGTAAATTGTAATCTCGGAACACGACCCGAACGATCCACGTTCAAATTCGTTTTTTAATTCGTCTTTTTCATCGTCTAAATTGACCGCATTATAAAGTGGAGGTATTTTACCCTTATCATAAATTTCTTCTGTGGTGATGAAAACACCAATTATACTTTTTACGTCTTGGTAAATATCTTCTTTATAAATTTTTTTAAAAAATATATTAATAAATCCATAAACACTCATCATGAAATAATTGCCAGATGAGCCGACTTCAGGAAAAATAGAGTATTCTTTCGAATTTATCACATCAGTTATACAATAAATAATAATTTTTTCAAATTTGTGGCTATGTTTTTTTATATTATATGTCATCCGTGAGGCCAAGTCTTTGGGTTTTAACATATAATAGGTAATACTATCAACATCATCTATGTTTTGTTCTTCTTGTAAACATTTTTTATTAAAAAGGAATGCATAATATGTTGCCATTTTTGAGTATAACAAAAAAGGTACCCAATTTACAAATTTAATATAAATTTATTTTCCTGGTAATTTAAAAGATATTTATATATATATAAGCCGTTTATTTTTAAACGGCTTTACATAAAATTGGTATTACGTCTAATAGTTTTTCATAAGATATAATTCAAAATGAGTTGTAAAATAAGCAAATTGCGGCAATTTTTTGAAAATGGTGATAATAAAAATAGGTTCCTCCAAGAATGGAATAGGCCAGCAGCACCATTATCAACTCCCAATACAAATAAATTGTGTTTTCAGCAGATGGATATTGATTATTATATTGGTTATCCGGTAAGAAAAAAGGAATGTGGTGGTTATAATATGCAGCAGCAGCAGCAGCAGCAGCAGGTACCCATAATAAGATTATTTGGATTAAATGATATAGGGAATACTATTTGTTGTAATGTATTTGGATTTTTTCCTTATATATATGTTTCTGTGAATTTATTAGATTCACAAAAACAAGTTTCATATTCAGACCAAATAAAAAGGGCTCTGAATCGAAAAATCTACTTGAATGAAACAAAAGATCAAATTAAATTAAAGGAATACGTATTAAGTGTAGATAGGGTGTTTAAACAAAGTATATATGGATATCAAGAAAAAAAATCATCGTCATCATTGTGTTTTTTTAAAGTTACTGTGGCTTTACCAAAATTAATATCTATAGCTAAGATTATTCTTGAAAATGGGTTAGTGATAGATAAAACATCCCACTCACTTTCGGGTTTACGAATCAAATGTTGATTTTACACTTAGATTTATGACAGATGCTCAGATGCCTGGTTGTTGTTAGATCGAGTTACCTATTGGTGAGTGGGAAATAAAAAATAATGAGACAAATTTTAAAAATACTACTTGTCAATTAGAGGTTAACGTTTTTGAGTGGGAAAAAATAATTATTTATGAACCCGAAGGAGAATGGGCGTCTATTGCCCCACTCAGAATATTATCTTTTGATATTGAGTGTGGGGGAAGACGGGGAATATTTCCAGAACTCGAAATAGATCCGGTCATACAAATTGGAAATGTTGTTACGCGGCACGGAGAGACTGAGCCATTCATAAGTGTTGTTTTTACTTTGAATAGTTGTGCTCCCATCGTGGGCTCTAAAATTTTTTCATTTCAGGAAGAAAAAGAAATGTTAGAAAATTGGTCAAAATTCCTATTGTTTATTGACCCCGATATCATTACTGGATATAATATTAATAATTTTGATTTACCATATTTACTTAACCGCGCCAAGCATTTAAACTTGCCAGTATTTGCTCATTTAGGAAGGGTAAAAGGAATAAAATCTACAATATTAGATACCATAACCCAAAACAAACAAACAGGAAAAAGAAATAACAAAATCATTAACATAGATGGACGGTGTTTAATGGACCTTTTAACAATAATACTAAAAGAACACAAACTTCGGTCATATACTTTAAATTCTGTATCTTATCATTTTCTTAACGAACAAAAAGAAGATGTTCATCATTCTATAATTTCTGAATTACAAAATGGTAATGATCAGACTAGAAAAAGACTGGCTGAATATTGTTTAAAAGATTCTATTCTTCCTTTAAAATTATTGAATAAATTGATGTGTGTAGTCAATTATATAGAAATGGCACGCGTAACGGGCATTCCTTTATCATATGTTATAAATAGAGGACAACAGATTAAAATTTTTTCACAAATACTAAGAAAAGCCAAAGAACAGAATTTAGTATTACCGGTGTTTGATAAAAAGGAGAGTTTTGAATATGAAGGAGCTACAGTTATTGAACCAAAAAGAGGGTATTATAACGTTCCAATCGTTACTTTAGACTTTGTATCATTATATCCATCGATAATGATAGCACATAATCTGTGTTATACAACCTTTATTGATAAAAGATATATTAATCAAATGGCTCTGAAAACTGACGATTATATCATTACACCTTCCAATAATTATTTTGTAAAATGTCATAAGCGCAAGGGATTAATTCCAGAAATTTTAGAATCCTTTTTAATTGCTCGTAAGAAGGCAAAAATTGCATTAAAAAACGAAGAAGATCCATGGAAAAAGAAAGTCTTTGATGGTAGACAACTGGCATATAAAATATTGACTAATTCTGTTTATGGTTTTACGGGCGCACAAATTGGTAAATTGCCGTGTTTAGATATATCACAAAGTGTTACGGCGTTTGGAAGAACGATGATTTCTCTTACCAAAAACAAGATTGAAGAAAAATATAACAATGCTATAGTTATATATCGTGATACCGATTCTCTTATGATTAATTTTGGAGTTGAAACTTTAGAAGAGGCCATAAATTTGGGCAAGGAGGCGGTAAATCATGTGACTCAGTCTTTTATCAAGCCAATCAAACTTGATTTTGAAAAAATATATTTCCCTTACTTGCTTATTAATAAAAAAAGATATGCTGGTCTTTATTATACAAATGCTAATACTTATGATAAAATAGATTGCAAGGGGCTAGAAACAATTCTTAGAGACAATTGCCCACTCGTGGCTAAGGTCATAAATACTTGTCTGAAAAAAATCTTAATTGATAGAAACCCAATAGAAGCCCTTAATTTTGTCAAACAAACCATATCAAAATTACTTTGTAATGAGATTGACATCTCTCAATTAGTTATTACAAAGGAGTTAACAAAAAAAGCAGAAGAATATAAAGGAAAGCAAATTCACAATGAGCTAGCCATCAAATTAAGAAAAAGAGATGCCGGTAGTGCTCCAAAACTTGGCGATAGAATTCCATACGTTATTATATGTGGATTTAAAAAAAGTCCTATTTATGAAAGGGCTGAAGATCCAATATATGTATTAGAAAATAATATTCATTAGATTATGATTATTATTTAAAACATCAATTAAGTAAGCCACTTATTAGAATATTTGAACCTATTCTCGGTGATAAAACCGAATCTTATATATTAATAGGAGAGCATACACAAAAAAAGAGTTTACCAATAAGTAGAGTAGGACCATTAAGTCAATTTTTTCAAATACATCCAACTTGTATAAATTGTAAAATTCCTTTATTAAAAAGAAAAATAGTACCCGATGATGTAGAATATAACGCTTTATGTAATAATTTTAAAGTACACGAAACAGGTTTGTATACACACCACATTGAAAAATTAGCTACACTCGAAAAAAAATTCAATCAATTTTGGACTGAATGTCAAAGGTGTCAAGGATCATTAAATAAAGAAGTTATATGCAGTAATCGTGACTGTCCTATTTTTTATATGCGTAAAAAGACAGAAATAGATTTTTTTGGTCAAAAAAAAATTATCGATCGTTTTGGCTTGCCACAATAGGTTATAAATATTATTATTATTTCCCAAAAATATTTCATATAAATGGTAATGCTCTTGGTATTATATATATAGTCATATTACTACACACCCAGAAGAAATAATTATAATGAAGGAAAATATTCTAAAAGTCAGCTTTAAGTTAATTTCAGACAATGCTAAATGTCCTACTAAAGGATCAACGGGGGCGGCTTGTTATGACTTATATAGTGCTCAAAATGAAAATATTCCTGTCGGTCAACGAATTGCCATTGATACTGGCATATGTATGAAATTTCCTTCCAAAATACACGGAGAGATTAAATCTAGGTCTGGCATAGCTCTGAATAATTATGTAGATGTTGTTGCGGGTATGATAGATTCGGATTATAATGGACCTATAAAAGTGGTCTTGCATAATTCTCATCCAAATAATTCTTTTGAAATAAATATTGGGGATAGAATTGCCCAAATAAATTTCTTTTCGGGAATTGATATCTGTTTAGTTGAAAACATCAAAAATGAAAAATGGGAAATAGAATCTTGTAGGGGCAATAAAGGATTTGGATCTTCTGGTAAATAAATAAAAAAAATAATGTCTTTCTGGAAGTTTTATATTTTATATAATCAATCAATTAAGTATATAAGTAATAATGAATAAAAGTATTACACTGAATTCTTTAACTTTTTTTATATACATATACCATTAAAATAGAATTAATTATCAATGAGTATCATGAAAAAATTAGGCAAAATAAAAACAAAAACACTGGAAAATAAATTAAGAGATTATCTAGAAGGTGAATTGCTGAATCAAAATCTTATTGATGTTGATAAATTATCAATTACCCCAAAAGATTTTGCCCATATTTTTGCAAATGAGTGTAAAAATATTAATGAAAATTCACACCTTCCCTCCATTATTCAATCATGCATTCATAGAATAATAGAAAACAATATTAAAGAATCAGTTTACATAAAAAGAGTAATGGATATCACAAATGAAAACAAAAATGAAGATGAAGAGTCAAAAAAAATTAATGATATTCTTACAGAGAAAGATTATTATAAAAATCAAGCTTACGGTAATGATATTAATATTGGGTTAAAATTATCCGAATATGAGTACCGGTTATTAAACGAAAAATTTAGTAAAGAAGGAAATGAATTACTATCAAATCAAAATTATATACAAATGATTTTACCCAAATGGGGGGATAATAATAAAATACAGAGAAAATTTTGTACAAAAATATGTTGTTTGGATTAAGTTTTAATAACTTTTATTTTATTATGAGGTGCTTCCCCCCCCCCCACCCCTTAGTCTTAAGACGAGATGAATGGTGCTTTCTTTTTGAATGTTGTAATCAGAAAGTGTCCGATTGTCTTCTAATTGTTTGCCTGCAAATATAAGGCGTTGTTGGTCTGTTGGAATGCCTTCTTTATCTTGAATTTTATACTTTATATTTTCTATAGTATCAGACTAGTTTGCGTCTATTGTTATAGTTTTGCCTGTTAAGGTTTTTATAAAAACCTGCATGATGAGAATTGTATTAACCACGAGAAGTATACGTAATTAATAATCAAGACAAGAAGGCTACTTTTATCTTATATTTTTTAAGTAAAATAAAAAACTAGATATATGAAATATTATAAAATTGTTTTATTCTTTATAATTATTATGCTTATCATAACGTGGATTATTTTAATATCAAACTTTAAAAGTCTTTTTAATATATATGAAAAAACCAAAAAAATATTAGAGAGAAATGATAAATTAATCATGCACCCCCCCCCACTTTTTCCTCTCGTAATATCAGAATAACAATAATAAAGCAAATGCTTTTATTCGGTATCTTATAAATAATAAACATTTATTTCAATGTCTGTAAATTGAAAAATATCACTAAGAATGTTTTTAACGCATGACCATTTTAAACCATCTATTCCACACCCAATACGGGGCATCGCTATTTTAGATATATTATTTTTAAATGCATGATTTTTCATGGACAACAAAGAACTAGACAAGTTCTCATATATAGGTTTTTCCCAGTACTTTTCTTTGGTTACTAAATAGTAAATGAATCGTTCATTTTCATCTAAAATGGCTACATTATCCACACTACAATTTTGATTTTTAAGTTTTTGAACATTATCGAATTTTTCCTTAAAAGCTAAAGCAATTCCACCCCCCATGTAAAAATCCTGGGAAACGCAATGCGCCAATGATACATTTTTTGGACACGTAAACAAATCTCCGTGGATTTCTTTTATTTCATACATTATGTAAGTGTTATCAACAATAATATTATTGATATTAATAGAAATTATTAGTTTATATATATATATATATATATATATATATATATATATATATATATATATATATATATATATATATATATCACTATAATGAATATATATATATATATATATATATATATATATATATATATAATTATTATAATATATATATATTATATATATATATATATATATATATAATATATATATATATACAGTATATATTTTCTATAATTGTTACCAACATATTATTTCCCAAGTAGTTGTGTTTAGTAATTTGGCTATAAATAAGAGAGTGTAGTAATTATAAACACCTATGTTTGTTTGTTAAATTAATACCGTTATATATTATTTTGCGGGGTTTTAATAATGTATAGAGGTGTTAGTTGATTAATTACTTAATCTTCTACTTTGTAAGTTAGAAAAATCGAAGGAATGTATACAATTTGATTTTTATCCATCATTTCTGTTTTACAGTCGGGCGGTAAGGCGATAATAGAATTATCGGGATACTCTTCTTGCTTATAACCCCTTAACTGTAATTTTACAATTTCTCCTGGTTTTGATAAAATAGTAGCCCCGTAATATTGACGATAAACTGCTCCCAATGGATTTAAAAAGACTTTTCCCGTCCAGGGTGTGTTGTTATTATGAAATGTATAAACTATAGGACACCCAAGTACTGCATTATTCAAAAAACGATTATTAGTTGTTTCATACCAGTGTTTAGTTTCAAATCCTCTTCCCGTTGCTAATCTAAGGGCAGATATTGGATGGGTTAACTCTTTTTGAGTATATTGATTAACTAAAAATTTCTTATGAACGACCGGCCATTTTTTATATGGGTGATGCATATGACGAATTGGAAATTCTCTTGATGGTTTGATAACTCTATTTAACCAATCATGATTGTTTGCCTTTTTCAAAGAATGTTGTTTTACTAAAATTTCTTATTTGTTGGTAAAAATAATATTAAATGGACTTTCTAATTCTTTATAAGAATGTACTTGTATGGGCTTAAAATTATTATTCAGTGTATAATATGCAATATCTGTTGTATGAAATGAAGTTGTGTTATTTTTTCCAATTTTAATGCACACATTTGACACTTCTTCTTCGTCTTTTTCTTCCTTTTTTGGGCTCTTGCAGTTTTCTAATATCCCTTCAACAAAACCATTATGAAAATCACAAACACAACCGTAACCTGGTACATATTTATTGTTTGGGCTGTTATATAAATGAGGATTTAATGCATCATATTTGCACGGATCTTTGAAATAATTTTCCTTTTTTGTTACTACAATTTCATTTTCTTCTACCTCACTATTAATTTCTTTGCACAAAGGAAATGTTGCGTTAACAACGGGTACTTGAGTTTCCGGAGAAATACAATGAGTACAGATGCCATCAATAAAAGGATTAAAGGATGATATATTTTCATTAAGAATATTAGTTCTATGTGCAACTTTAATACATTTATTTTCCTTAATCATTTTTTGTTGAGGTTCATCGCACATTTCTCCTCCAAAATATTCTGGAGCATAACAAAAACAAGACCAGTTATTACTAGTTTTTATATCAAATAATAATTTCCCAAAACCACAGTAACCGAATCCACCAAATTTATTATGATAAGGTATTTCTTTACTATTGGGTAATAAATATTTTTGATTAATTTTAGGAAATAATAATAAACTATGAGATGTTTTATCATATATAGGAAATTTTATATCTAAACATTCTTCATTATTATTAAGAAAAAATGATGATGATGATGATTTTTTTTTAAATATTTTCTTTTTCGGAACAAGTGAAAAAAGGAGGATTAATTTCTTTTTCATTCTCGTGTTCGTGTTCATTTTCTATATCCCAAGAAGGCATTTTGTTTGTTGTTGCAGTGTATGGTAATACATTATATATTTCCACTCCCTTATCTTCTTTTTGTAATATTTGTTGACTATTGTTTTTATCTAAATAAAGCAGTGATATCTGATTTTTATTAGTAAAATTTGAAAATATGATATGAAGAATGATAATAATTACCAAGAGTATAATCAAATGTATTATTATTGTCGTTGTTTTTGTTCTCGTTTTATGGTTAATTATCATTTTTTTATAAAGAAAGAATAAGATATATGATAGTGAAATAAACAACCAGTTTAAATATCATCAACAATTTGAGATATTTTCTATGTGTTTTATTTATATAATTTTCACAAAAAAGTATAATAACCAATCAACCTACTTTTTTTCCATACCGCTATTATGTCACATCATAAAAATTTGCTAGAATTTAAAAGGCTCGTTTCATATGATGGCATAATTGTAATAAATAAAGATACAATAATCAAAATTAAGGAAAAAGATTTATTGACAGTAGATCTTCAATATGATGAAAAAAATAATATATTTTTGGATGCCGACAATAATGTATATAGATTATCTAAAAGATTGGTGAATGATATGAATAAAAAAAAGGTGTAATTGTCTATGAATAAAAATGCTTTAAAAATATATTGCGTCGTTTTTGACCAACAAACCAATTAACGTAGTTTAGCCTAACTAGAGAAAAGGTTGTAGTTGGTTAGTTAAAAATATATAAATTGGTGGTCTTTTATTTTTTAAACTAGCTAATAGCCATATAAACAAAACAAAAAGTATAACAGTAAAAGCTAATGTCGGCGGGTATAATGTGTACACAAAAATAGTGTCTCGCTGTACCCACAACGAGAAACAAGTAAAAAAGGGGGGAAGAGATATCGTTACACTGCGTACATTTATTTGCTCGTTCTTTTGAAATACAGGAAGAAAAAAGGAGCTGCGATAGTGGTAAGTAATTGATATCTATATCTATATATATATGTAATCCTTTGCAGGTAAAATTAACAACCAATTAATTAATTTTGTGACAAAAATAATTATCATTTTTTATGATATATAAATATTATATGTGCGATTGTTTTTTTTTCTACTTTATTAATATAATCCATATTCTTTATTTTTTTGTTTATTTGTGAGGAGGATATTTCTAAATGAAGTTACCAAGTCGCCTCCATTTATTGAATAAATAACTTCATAAATTATTAGATTATTCTCGTTATATTTCTTACATTTATGTGGAATATTTATTGTGCATGAAAAAATATTCTGGTATTTCACTTTTATTTTTACGACATGAAATATATTCTTCCATATTTAATAATGCTCTATGCAATTTTGTTTTTTGTGTTTGCGGTTATTTTTTTTCTGGTAAAAGCAATTAGAATCAACTAATACAATATCTTGTGCCAATTTATAAACTGCATTATCGTCTATTAGATGCGATACATGCGAGGGTAGATAATGAATAAAATTGAATATGAAATCAAACGATTCGTGTTTCTTTCTCAATTCGTTTATTATTTGTACAAATTTTTCGGGAGCATCAATAAGATAATTATTAGAATCTAAACTTATACTAGGATCAGGGCAGTTTTTTAATATCTCGATCATATCTGAAGTGGTTAGTTTTATAAATATCTTCAGTTTTTGACAATTAATTAAATCATTCTTAAAAAACCAAATATTCTTATTTCTGCATGGCGTAATAAGTTCACCTAAAGCTGATATGGGATTACTTAAATCAATACCTTGTTGTGAAATAGACATATTAAATTTGTTGTATAAATCACACATTGGATTTTCTACAAACCAATAAAATATTTTTTCATAATATTTATTCGTACTTTCATTGGGACATACAAGTCCAAGAAGGACTTCCTGGGGTGAAACGGCCCCAAAAACCGTGGGCAAATTAATTATCGATGAATTTCCATATTTATGGGGCTTCATTTCTATTAATCCTATTCTAATGAAATAATGGTCAAGCTCGTCATTTGGAAATACGGCCTCTTCGCGTAGTATATATTTTCTTTTTATATTTTGTAGATGATTCAAATTTTTGTTCAACCCGTGAATTTTATAATCTTCCCAAATGGGAAACATTATTATATTTTTTATATCAATACAATTAAATAATAATATTTATATATATATTACATACAACCAACCATTTAAAAATCTAAATACATTGACTGACATTTTCCTTTTTTTCTATGATTCTATAATTTTATCTAAACAAATTCCAAAAGAGACCGAACGTGAAAAATGTTTAAATATTCTCGGCCGTAAACAATTCATTATTAGAAATACTACCAAACGACCGCGATAATAAATTTAGTACTACATATAGCATTATAGTGGTTGTTTGTAAATTTTATATATGCTGTATTGGAATACTTATCAACTTTTATGTATATTTTATATAGACGTTTATAATTTATTTTTATACACTTAGTCAATTTTTTTTGGTAATAATTAAAAAGATGATAGCCACGAGCGTTTTATTTGTTGTTTAAATATAAAACAAACGTTTTTTGTGAATTCCATTACTAAAAATTCGTGCGTTTATTTTTTCTGTTGATGATGATGGTGTTGGAAAAATGGTTCCCGTCTTTCCACTAATATCTTTTCTTCCATTTTCATTCTATACCTATGATAATATTCAACGTCTATTTCAAGATCGTCTTTCGTATAACCACCTTCTTCATTTTTCGTTTCGTCGCTATTATATCCTTCGTCTGAAGTTTCACTTGCGAATCCCTCGTCCTCGCTGTTTATGTTATCTAAATCCATCCCTAGAACAAATGGTTAGCTTTGGTGAATACTTTCCCCTTTTATACTTGGATTCAATTCCAACAACATTAGCTCATTATAATTTTCGTTTCATAGAAATAGAAAGATATTTATTTATTCATGTCAATGTCATCGTATTTTTTTTTAAATCATATATTTCATAACAATTTAAAATAAAGTGTTATAAAAGTTTTGTTTATAAACACCTTTTTGCGAGGAATGCTATGGAGAGTATATAACTGCATATGTTACTACTATTACGTGGCAAACATAATTATCATCAATTTTTTATATATATAAATATATTATGTGCGATTGATTTTTTTTGTCTTTTAGTATAACTCACATTCTTTATTTTTTTTATTTAAATGTGAGGAAGATATTTCTAACTACTCTATGCAATTTTGTTTTTTGCGTTTACAATTATTTTTTTGTCTGATAATAGCTATTAGGGTCAACTAATACCATATCTTGTGCCAATTTATAGACTGTATTATTGTCTATTAGATATGATGGCAGGTAACGAATAAGAGGGAATGAATATGAAATAAAAGGATTCGTATTTCTTTCTCAATTCGTTTATTTTTATATATACTGGATTGGATTTGTTTATCATTTATTTTCATACACTCCGCAAATTTTTCATGATAATAACTGAAAATATATAATTCATGATGATATTGGAATAATGGTTCCCCTTCCCTCTCTCTCCTCCCCCCACCCCCCATCAATACATTTATTTTTCTTCTTCTAACATCTAACCCCACCTTCTTCATTTCTCATTTCATCGCTATTATATCCTTCGTCTGAAGTTTCACTTGCAAATCCCTCGTCATTATCGGGAAAATATTTATTTACATCAATATCATCATATTTCTTTAAAAAATCACAAAGTTCACAAGAAAAAATTCTAAATAGTGCATTATAAAAAAACGTTTCAAAATTCTCGGTTATAAACATTTTATCGGGAATGTTATAAGGGGGACCAATTTTATCTACAAACTCAATATACAAGGGCATATGTTGCTGCTTTTTGTCAACTCTTAAACATGTTCTACATGGATAATATTGATTTTGATTAACGACAACCTCTATATATCCATACAACCGGTCTATTTCTCCTGGTAATATTTCAAAATGTTCGTATGATAAAAATTTTTGTTGTTTATTGGGTAGTATTTCTTTTTTATATGACATTTGATTTGTACACTGAAAAAGTATTTTTTGATGAACGTGATATTCTTCTAGGATGTCTTTTCTTTCGTAAATTTGTTTAAAATTTGGATGAGTAAAGATATTGTTTGGATAATAATCATTAAATATCTCTTGGTCATAGCACCCCAACAACATGCTCATAATTATCTTCCGATTAATATTTTCTAAAAAATTGATCTATCTTTATTTTTATAATTATTAATTAATTTTTATTTTCTTATTGTTTTTCAGTCCATATATTCCAAGCGTCCCTTCTTATAAATTTAATAAAATTAATAAAAAAGATATAAAATAGATATAGGAAAACTAATTAAAACTCAATAATTATATATAGAAATAATTTAATAAAATTATTATTAATATACAAATAAATTTACTGGACAAACACTTATACAAACCACAACTACACTAATACAGTGTGATAAGAACGAATAACAACGGTTGTTAAAGTAATTTACGAAAATAATATTTAGCTATTATTCTCTTCCTCTATTTTTGGGGCCAAAAAATAGCGAATGTTGCCAACATCTTCAATTCTATATTCCACAACCATAGGCACATTAAGGGACATGAAAAGAGATACCCTAGGAGAAAAAGCAGTAGCATTGGTAAACAAATTAAGGTATCTACACGAAAAGGTCATCTTGATGGGTTTTTGCGCCTCAACTTTTACGGTCCTTTCCTTGTTATCTTCACTAGACGTTTTTGTAAATTTTATATTTGCGGTGCCAATATCACCGGCTGTTGAAAATTTTACACTATCTTTAATGCAAGTTATGTCTATGGAATCACCAAATTGACTAAGATCTCTACAGATAAGGGAAAATTCATTTGATGGCATTCTAATTGTGCAATTGTGGTCAATATCAGGAATATTTAAATATTCTTGATCTAAATTCATTAATTTCATTACATACTTAGATTTTTTTTGTTGACTGCGAGATTCAAAGATAAAGGTGATCGTGTCCGCATTGTCTTGGGCCTTAATTGTTACATCGTCATCTTCCGTAGCACACTTTAATATTTTGGACATAACGGAGATGTTTATTCCCATAACTAGATCGCGTTCGCATTTGTATTTATCAAAACCTTCGGCGAGTAGATTAAGAGATACCAGAGAAACGTGGCTTGTATCCATGGCCTGTAGTTGAATGCCAGATTCTGTACACACCCATGTCGCCTCATTTAACAACTCCTTGATGGCATTGGTGGCTTTATTGAGAATGCTGCTTTGAACGAGGCGGGCTTCAAACATTGTAAGGAATTTGTGCAAATATCGGCGCACACTTATAAATATTAGTAATACTATAAATATAAAAGCTAGGGAAAATATCCCAAATAATTTTTTTTATTTATGTGAAAATTCCCAAAATACCTATTCTTCCAGAATTATTATCGTGAATACTATAAACAAAGGGTTTATTCAAATTTAAAGGCAAATAATAATCCGGTCCACCATCCATATAGCAAGCATTTGCTTGTGCGTTCATTTCAGTTCCATTTTCATTATTATTAATATAAACACAAGTTTCAATAATAACGGTATTAACGGGCTGTAACCACCGCGTCTTCTCTTTTTCTTGTAAAATTCCTCGCAAATCGGCATTTTGTACTAAAGGAGCTAATTTTGGTATTCCTACAAAAGTGTCATTTAGTGTAAAGCTGTTATTAATATGAAATTTTGGCATAAATATATGCGTAAAGTTTATTTTTTGTTTCATTTTCTTCAGTTTTTCATGAATACCGTTTTTATTATAATTATTAATCACTTGATTTAATAATTCATGTTTATAACAAATCTTATCTGGTAAAATAACTATCATACTCATATCATTATTTTTATAGGGGAACTCGTAAACATTACAAGTAAGACTACCAAATGTATCAGCGTAATTTTTAATGGGTGTTATCCCACATTTTTTCATCATGGGTATTTTCCTTGTTTTATTAGGTTCGACATAAAAATCTCTCGATTCAGTATCAAACTTTTTAAATTTATATACCCATTCACCAAAATATTTTGACTTTGTCATAAAATAAATTCTAGTTTGATTTTCGATATTTCCAACAAAATTTTCATTGTTTTTATTGTTGTTATTTTGATAAACCCACCCACAAGATTTAGCCCATTCATTTATTTGATTGTGTTCGTTTTGAGATTGTGGGATAGTTTTAATCGTAAAGTTCGAAAAATCCTTCTGTATTGAATTCATATATTCTTCATTAATGTTATCTTTTTCATAAATTGGAACGAGACAAAGTCCTATATTTTTATATGAAAACGATGAAAATGGTGATATATTTGATAATATTTCCTTGAGTCCGTTTTCTTTTAGCAAACTTAAAGTGTTTTCGGTTGCCGCCGGATAAAGAATTTTCAAAAGATTAAAGATACAGTCACTATCTAAAACCGGGTTTACAACTTTGTCGTTGGTTGTAACGGTTTTTATGAATATATCTACAAAGAGTTGATTTGCGTCCTCGGCCATGGCTGCGGCGTGTTGTACTAACCAACTAGCTTTAATGACCACTCTTTTTATTGTTTAGAGGGGCTGAGAATGGGTGGATAAAGGGGGTTAGGGGTGGGTGGGTTGGTAGGTTTTTTATATTCCACATTTTTCCCCTGGAATATTTAATTATTATTATTAGTCATATTTTCAATGTGACTAACTCTTGAATTTATTTCATTTCAACCTACGTTTTATCATTTTTTTTATCAAAGGTGATAAATTTTAACATATTATTCATACTATATCACACTTTTTTCTATTTACTACCAAACAACAATATTTTGAAAAAATTCTTAAACAATTGAATAATTACACTGTTAATAATAATAATATTAATATTTATACTAAAATATATTAATATTATATATATATATATGCACGCGTATTTATTCAAAAGATAATTTCTTTGTGTTTTAAAATTATTATTTGGTAAAATTTCATAAAGTGATCAAAATTTTATATATTAACAAAATGCATAGCGGTCATCTAAATTTTAAATCATTTGTTCCGGGAATAGAAACAACCATCGATATGGAACATTTCTTAAAGGATTATTTTAATGACTTGAATAGTACATCCCCTCGATCTTTACCTTTTACGGCTAGTGAATTTTCAAAATATAATAAGTATGTTATACCCCTAACACATGAAAGGTGTATAATGACTACTCCCATCGAAAAAAAAGAGACCACGTCATTTTATACTGTTTTACCTTACTATGGAAGTGATAATTGGATAAAAAAGGATTTGATATTATCAGATTATAATTTTTTTCGTTAAAATGTCATTAGAAATTAAGAATATAGATAGACTTTATGGTCTCCACATTTCAAACAATGATATTTTATTGATTATTAGACTACAAATTAAAGAAAAAATCTATTATCTTTTTATATACAGTCAAATAATTTTTAGATTAAAATACTCCTATTTTCATTTCCTATTTTTTACTAAAGATATAGAAATTTTTAAAAGGATAATTCTAGCATATCCGAGGGGTATTATTGATAGAGATAAAATATTTAATATGATTAATGAGAATCAAGAACATTATTTTCCAAATCTCAAAAATGTGTGTTTAAATGTTATGTCGCGATTAGATTTTATGAAATATCAGATTCCTATCATATTCCGCAAAAAATTACAAAAACATGCTGAAATAAATAAAAGTTTGAATGTTTTTTGTTTGTGTTTAAAATTTGTATTAGAATTGGGCAATAAAATTCGAAATGATGATTTTATAATTTGGCCAGATTATTTACCAATATATTGTCAAATTGTGTCTAAAAATAATTACTACACCAAGAATGAAAATTGTGATTGCTCAAATAAAATATTAGACATTTTCATTTTTAAGTAAATTTCGACGATCTTATATAACTAAAATACAAAATCTTATATGAAAAAATAGTTATGTAAATAAGTGCAGCTACTTTATTTGGGGATGAATCTAGCGATAGTTCGCTTGCAAGAATTTGTGAAATTTGAGTAACGTCGTTGTTAGTTATAAGGCCAGCATATATAGCTTCAATAATTACAGCCTTTTTCCCTTTTATGTCACCACATGCAGTACCGATGGAATCCCACAAATTTTGATCATGAGAGTTATGCATCATGATAAAACCCATTAATCCATTAAACAATTTATATATATTACCAACGTGTTTCTTTTTTTCTGTGTCTATAGAAAAAATCTTAGCTTTTTTTCTTGTTTTATTCCACCAATCTAAATCTAATGTTTTAATTAAACATTCCGTTCTACTACCGGAAAATGTTTTTTTATCATCCGTTGAATAATTTTCCACTACACAATTAAATTTTTTTGTATCATTGATGTAATTTTCATGAGCATCTAAGTAATAAATAAAACACAAGACCTCATAAATTTCTTCAATTGGATTATATTCAAGTTTATCGAAATATGTTTCGAATGGTCTAATATCACCCGACTCCTGTAAAACACGATTTATGTTGTCTATCATATATCGAAAAATATTTAAATTTGTATATGTTTTCAATAGAGGATTTCTTTGTCCATGATATGGCGATAAACTCACGCTGTTTAATATTTCCTTATCTATGTGCCTACACAAAAATTTTAACTCCCTAGAATCATAAGTCAATCCTGGAACGTTATAATAGGATTTTTGAATTTTTGATAATATATGATGTAATAAATTATTATCCACTTGTTCTATATTCATTTTTTTATAGAGTTGATGTGTTGTTTCGTTATTTTTTAAATATGAACAATAAAGAAAAACTTGGGGTGAATTGTATAGAATTTTTTTATTTTCTGAATATTATCATTATACAAGCGTCTTTTTATTATGATTACTAAACTTCATAGCGGCAGTACGTTGGGTAGCAAATAAGAAAATTTTTTGTTATTATTCAATATCTATATTTTTTCCTCTGCATAACTGACATTCATTTAAAAGGTTTTTGTGTGGGATTTTGGGATAAATATTTATTTTAGATTGAACACAAGACAAGCACATAATATGACCACACCTATGCACGAATGAATTAACCGCACGACAATTATCCTCTAGACAAACCGAACACAAATATAAAAAATCTTGTAATATTACAGATACATTATTAACCAAATGTGGTTGCCAAAAATGGCATAAAGTATTTGAATTATCAACCATTAATTCCCCGTTTTTATATTCTATTATTATCTTGACCACCGATAAATTATCACATAAATCATATTCTTCCTTGGAAAATGTATTCAAACAATAATGATTACTCAGTAAATCTTTGTAAGTAACCAATTTTGGAAATTGTTTTTTTTTTTTAAGTCATGATACATTTTATTTTCCCAAAATCTATTTTCACACATACAAAAAAATTGTTGGGCGGGTTTATTTTTATTTGATTTATAATTTGCTATGGGATTACCAGCATAAATGAAGGCATTTTTACTTTTGTTTCCCATGTTTTTTTTTATATTTTTTTCCCTTTCTAGATTTTATTTTTCGGTGCCATCGACAATAAAACATTTTTTTATATTCCTTTATGTTTGGGTTGTTCTTGAGATAGTTTTTAATCAAATTAGAGTCTATATTATCTATCGGAATTTGAATCAAAGAATCGTCATATAATTTCATTTTTTTAATAATTAAAAAATTCAACAAATATGAATTTAAAACAAAATAAAACAGTAGTAACATTTAAAAGTTATGTTCCGTGTGTCGATACCATTGACAAATTATATAATTTGCTCGGTCCCTAGTTTGATAATATAAATAATCGTCCAAATATCTTTTCCATAAAGTACACTACAAAGCAACCCATGGCCAGTCTTTGCAATAATAAAAACCCCCCAATTTAAAAATTAATAAATCTACAATAAATACGCTTTATTTCTTTTCAAACAGAAATAATGAATTATTTAAATTCATTGGAAAAATTTATGACACAGCTATTGCCAAAGATATATATGTGTATATAATAGCAAATTTTTCGTCTCAATCACCAAAACAAGAACCATCCTTATTTGGAAGCATCATTTATGCAGAAGATGAGCGCGATTTGAAAAATTATTTATATGTTGAACAAAATATAATTGAAATAATAAATAATGATGGAAAATAACATAATTTATATATATAAGAATAATAAATATAATAATAATAATGATATTGAAAAAAACATTACAATCGCACGCCGACTTTACAAAAAAAAATAAAAGTAATAAATAAACAAACAAATTGTTTTGGAGTTAACATTATCATTATTTAAACAAACATACATAAAATGGAATTATATGAGCCTGGCACAGATATATCAGCCATTGTATGGAAAACTCTCCAACACGCTCAAATTCAATCTCAATTTGATCAAAGCCACACCATTATAAAAGCCAATAAAAATGATTCTACAATTATTAAGAATGATACTGAAAATTTCTTAAATGATGATAAAAACGCAAATCATCAATATATATATCCCCATTTAGATATGGATATATATCTTGAAAATAAAAAACGGGAAAGAAACCAGAACAATAAAAATATCACTAGAAAGTCCTCTAGATATGATAAAAAAAATGGTTTATTGTACGAATTCATTTCTAAAATGTATTACAAAGCACTAAACGAAGGAAACATTGATAACAAAAATACTCTGAATAATAAATATATACATACATATCTAATCGATGATAATATTCTTATTGAAACAATTCTTGGTTCCAAATATAAATATGATGATATTTTTATAGCAGATATTAATATGTTTTCAATTATAGCCCATTTCATTGATTGTAGAAAAAGTAAATTTTATGTTAGTTATATGCTAAGTGATGGTATTGAAAGATATGGATTAGTTATCAACCATCCAGTTTTTCCTGGTATACCAATGTGGTTATTTGATGTATGTAGATTAATTAGCAATAATAAACAATTATATTTGGTATATTCAACAGACATAAGAAATGTTGATAAATGGTTAGGACACATCACTAGTATTATTAATCTTAGTAATTTGTTATATATAAAAATCGAAAAAAATAATCCACACATTAATGCAACACTCATTCTTATTCATCTTGTGGGGATTTTGACGGGTAATCGATATAATCCAATGAACCGCCAAGGAATGAAATTTCCTTGTAATGTATTACAGAAATATACATTTGAAAATGTAAAGAATTATTTAATTAAAATATCACCCGAAAATCAATTGCGTGATAATCTATGTAGTTTTATCAGTTCAACAATTATGTGTATCCCTCATCGAACTGGAACTAATTCATTTAATTTATTGATGAAATGATGTCGATTGAAAATAATGAGGTTTTTATTGGGTCTTTCGCTTTTTCGGTTGACTGCAAACTTCTTCTTCTTCTTCTTCTTCTTCTTCTTCTTCTTCTTCATCATCATTATCATTATCAATACAAAATCTTGATGATATTTCATTTTCATTGTCGCTCGATGATATTTCCTTTTCATCGTCGCTTGATTCAATTTCATTCTTAATAACCCAATTACAAATATTAATTTTTTTGACAATATTATTATCAATTAAATATTTTTGATATTCTGGTTTATTTTTAACTTCATTTATGAGATATTCATCAACCGAAGGTAATAGATTTTCACTAGTAATATTTGTATAAAATATTGGCGCACAATTTACATTTCTTAGATTTAGATATAAATTAAATCCAGCATGGCTGATACCAATTTTTTCTAGCTGAAAGTCCATCAGTGCTGTACACGATTTATTACCTATACTAGACAAAAAATTTTCGTTTTCATTAAAAGCCTCGAGATTATATATTCCTAAAATAGACGCCTCTAAATCTTCCTACATATTTTGAGTAGCTTTAACATAACAATTATCAAATATATAATCGTTTTCTGGGTTTATATCTTGACTAAAATATTCATAAGATAGATCATTTTGTTTGTTGTTAGAATAAAAGTCGTATTCATCAGCTCTATTATCATCATCATCATCATCATCACTATTGGTTTTATCCTTGGTTATTCTATCTTTGTTATTTTCTTTATTATTTCTGTTTATAAAAGGAATAAATGTTTTTCCAATGGGTTGTCTTTTAAAGAAACATATATTTGTATCTTTTGATTGAAATAACTTTTTTAAATTATTATTGTGTAATGAAAATAGGTTGGAAACGTTTGCATCAGATTCCATTATTTTTTTTTTATATTTTTACACGGAAGTGTACAATAATTCTTACAACCAAGCGGGACGTACGCCGAGGCGTAATTCATTCTTATTGTATTTTTGACATAATCAGTAACACTCAAAATATCACTTAGGCATCTATTTAGTAAATTTTCAATCAATATCTGAAGGTCTCCTTTAAATTTGATATTACTTATTCTATTCAAGTTTGTATTTGATGGTGCATTTTCGCTTATATTAGTTTTTGTTCCATCAAAATGAGATATCAATCTACAATTAACCTCTATTGATCGAAATATCATTTTAGTAATATTATCGTGTAATTTAAAAAATTTTAAATTGCGGGCGGTGGAATTGGTCATAATTACCAATTTTTCTTTGGAATTTTCATATAGTTCATTCAAAGTTCTTTCAAAAATATTTTTTTGAATTTCTCTTAGTCTTCTTATTGAAAAATATCCATTTTTTTCGGTGAATGATTTTGGAATATATTCAAAATCCAAAACATCAGAATCATCAGATTTGATTACCATATCACGCAATAATTTTTTGATTATGACACTTTTATTATTTTTTCTTTGGTTAAACATTGTTTTTGAAAATGCGATATAAATTCCAAAACAAGTATGATAAGTATTAAAGAGTAGTCTGCTTTTATGTGATTACACACATATATATATAAGTATATTTTTTTTTAGGTACCCGACGTGCCATGGAATTATTTTGAAGACCCAAAAATTGATAAATACCCAACACCAAAATGCCAACCAATTATGATGAAAAAAAGAAAATCTTCTATCAGAAGCTCGAAGAAAAGTATTCGTGGAGAGGGAAAGAAACCAGAAATTCTACCACAAAACAAATACTATCTACATCGATGGTAAACAACGAAGTATTGGATAAATATATAAGGATAATTAAAGAAAGTGAATTGAATCATCGTACAAAACCAGCCATGTCTTATTATCTGTTGCGGAACTATAAAACTGGAGTTATCGCGGGTAAGGAAAGATTGATTAAAAAAAAGTCAAGTAACCCTCGTTACCCTACTTCTTCTTCATATCTTATTCCAGTAGAAGAAATATGGGATAATATTTTCAAATCTCATATAAATTGTGGACACGGGGGCGAAAAAAGAACACTACATAATCTTAAAACAAATGGCATAATTAATATTTCTTTGTATCAAGTTCATTTATTCATTTCTCTTTGTAATAATTGTTTGAAGAAAAGATCAAATATTTCATCAAAAAACAATAACAAAACTAATCCAATCATATCAAATGGTTTTGGTGAGAGGGGCCAGGTTGATTTAATTGACATGTCGACAATAAATGTTTGTGAATTTAGATATATTCTAAATTATCAAGACCATTTGACAAAGTTCTGCATTCTGCGACCATTGGTTAATAAAGATGTAACATCTGTTGTTAATATTTTGATAGATATCTTCACTACAATTGTTTGTCCAAAAATTTTGCAATCAGATAATGGACGCGAATTTAACTTTACTGATAAATTAAATAAAATATGGCCCAACATTAGCATTGTTAAAGGAAGGCCCAGACACCCCGAATCTCAAGGATCGGTTGAAAGATCCAACCAAGATATTGAACAAATGATGCGATGTTGGATTGCAGATAATCAAAATATAAATTGGGTAAAGGGTCTACCGTTTGTACAAATGCAAAAAAATAATGCTTTAAACCGTACAATTGGATATCCTCCGTATTTTGCAGTATTTGGACAAAACCCCCCTATTTCATTAAGAATTAACGAAGAAGAAGAAGAAGAACAAGAAGAAGAAGAAGAACAAGAAGAAGAAGAAGAACAAGAAGAAGAACAAGAACAAGAAGATCAAGAAGAACAATTTATTAACGAAGAAGAAATGGACACACTCCAAGAATCAAATCAGATTTCCGATAATTCAGAGCGGCTAGGAATTTTGAGAAAACAAATATCCACCAACATGAAACACGCCGCTACGGTAAGCGAGAATAATATTTAGAGTAATAATTTAGAAATATACCACCCAGGGACTATTGTTAAAATTTATATACCCAAAGTTGATAAAGTTCATAAAATGAATTTTAATAATATGTTAGGAAAAATTGTTGAATATTTACCAGATATAAATAAATATAGAATTGCATCATTGAATAAGAATATTATAATTAAAAATCTATTTTCTCCCTCGACAATTGAAAAATGTGAAAATATGGAAAGAATAATAGAAAATACAAATGTTATTATGAAGATTAATAATACTCCCCCCCCCTCCCCCTCCTCCTCTTCCTCCTCTTCTATTTTCTAAAAAGGCATCAATGCCTTTAAGGACCGTTGTACAACACGAAGAAGGGACAATGTTTAATGGTTGTAAATGTCAAAGTATATGTGTAACACTAAAATGTCCTTGCCGCAAAGCACAACGAGTATGTTTAAAGGGGCTTTGTCATATAAATAACACAAAAACACAAAAAAATAAAATTCTATGTAAAAATGATTTTTTTAATGACAGTGACCAGAATGACAACAATCACAAAAAGTATTATACAAGAAGAAAGAAGAGCTCTATTGTTTAATTGTTTCATTTTTATTGTTTAATTGTGGTATTTGGGGTATGTATATTTGTTTCAAAAATGTTTATGTTATTATCATTATCATTAAATAAAGTCATTATTGTTATTTATAATAATTTATGTATTATTATTATTAATAAAAAAAATTGATGTGAAAAAATTATTTCTTATTTTTTCCCCAAGAGAAAATATTCTTATATGTTAAACTGAAAAAATTACCTATAAACTAGATAATTGTATGGGAGTATTTTTTGTCTATCTCTTAAATAGATAATACTCGGTTCCACCATCTTTAGGACTATGATTATTTTTTGGTGATGATAAAGCAACATGATTAGGATAAAAATATCTTTGTCGATTACTACTATCATCTTTCATAGATTTTTTTGCAATATATAACCGATTGCTTTTACTGAATCACTTTTGGGTTTCTTCTTATCCAAAGGATATACAATATCATCGTCATTTTCATCATCAAATTTTCTTTTTACTATTACTCTTGGTTGTTTGGTCATTTGTGTGGGTTGTGTGGGTTTTTGCTTCTGTGGTGGTGGTAGTTGTTGTTGATGATGAATTTGTTTATACAAAGACGAATTTATTTCATCTCCTTCTTTTTGAGAAATAGAAGTGGCGGTTGATGTATTCTCCTCTAAATGTAATTGATTTTTATTTGGTTGTTGAAATGAATATTTATTTTGTAAATTATTTTCATTGTTGTTTCTGTTAATGTTCTTGCTTTTATTGCCATGAAGTGTTTGCATAATTTGATATTTTATATTATTTTTTTGGTCTTTATATATTAAGGGTGGTTGCTCAAAGGATTCAAAATTGTCATTACTACTAATACTACTACTACTACTACTACTACTACCGGGGCTGTTGGGGTTTGGAGTGCTGCTTTCATTGGAAGCACCATTAGGTTTTGGGGGGAAATTTGTTAAGTTGTTTTCACTTTTAAAAAGTTCTTGCATTTTATTCATGTCTTTACCCTTGATGATTTTGGGTGTTGGTTGTGGTGGAGTTGAATTAATTTTCATGCCCATCCCCTCTAATAGTTGAAGTTTTGGTTGCTGATTTATTTCTCCGTGGCTTTCTGTCGTATCCGTTACAATATTCATGTCTTGGTTATTGATAATATCAATATCAACATTATTATAAATTGGTAGTAACGTCTCATCCAACGTTTGACCGTCAATATCTAAATTGCCCATCATCTGGTTTTCAAAAATCTGAAAATTTTCATTATATGATTCTTCGTCAAAATTGAAGTTATCTATTAGGTCTTGTAAATCGATGTATTTCAATTCGTGTTCTTGTAAACCATTGTTTATCATTCCATCTGCCATATTTTTTAATATAAAAAAAAATGAATCTAGGTGAATTTAAGGATGGCTTAAATAAGTTTTTTAAAGATGCCAGGTATTTAGACTCATTCAATAATGTAGCCAAAATAAAAATTGCTATTCCATGGAATGAGAGAATATATTGGTATTATTATGAAGTATTATCATTTGAGTTTTTATTTAATAATATTAATGAAATTGAACTGTTCCACCAAAATAATGAATTTAATAAACTTAGGTTTGTTTTGAATTTAAATTACAAAAATAAAATGTTATATTACGGTGGGTTTTTTTTATTATACACCACCGCCACAGAATCATTGTATTGGAGAAATAATATTAACTTACGATAAAAAATACTTTTCTTCCATTAACGATGAAGATATTATTTCTAAATATCATCGGTTAAATCAAAAAAACATTCGATCTCGTATAGAAATGAGTGAAACAAAACAAGAAAACATAAAGATGATGTTATGGTATCAATCATTTTATTTAAAAGAATTTATTGATCCTGATAATAATAGCGATGGTAATTTGAAGAGTAATGACCCCTTTCCGCATATTAATTTTAATATCTTGACGTTAAAGATACACCCCCTATTTATTGATAGAGTATACTATTATAGTGACTATAAAACAAATGATTTATATGAAAGATATAAGTGTGTTTTTCGAACTAAACGCGATGATATATATACATATTTTGGTGTTGTAGCAACATTTCCTATGGGTGGTGGTATCCACGGTATAATTTATGTTCTAACGGATGTAAACAAATTTGAAACGTTATTGAACAAATGTAATATTTCTAAAAAGGATTATTCTGGACAAAAATGCATAAAAACACAAGATTAAATCAATTTGGCTTTTAATATATAATTATATTTATAGTTTTTTTATGTATATATTATAATATTTCAAAACTAATTTCATTTACTTATATCTTTATTTAATAATGCGATGTATTTTTGAAACGTTAATTTTACAATTATATGAAACCAATAAATATAACTCCCTTGAAGAAATTATAAAGGATTTGGGTTGTAATGAATTGAAAATTATAAACAAATGTAAAAGTATCATGTCCAAGGATCAAATATGTTTTTACGACCTATTTATACAAGCACTGGATAACATTGCATTAAAAATTTCAAATAATAATAATAATAATAATAATAATAATAATAATAATAATAATGAAGAGGTATGTAATAATCTATTTAATGAATTATCAATATATTCATGCCACGGACTCCCGGGGACGGGAAAATCATTTTTGCAAAATAATATTAAAGCTTTTTGTCAATTTTATGAGAATGATCTCCGATACAAGATAAACTTAACAGTTGTAGCATTAAATAATTACATAGCGCTACAACAAAGGGGAATTACAATTAATCAAGCTATTAAATCCTTTTGTTTTGATATTTTGGGCATCGGTAACTTCAAAATTGATGAAAATGTGGCTGAGAAATTTGAAAAATGCGGAAAAGAAATAAGAAGCAACCTTAAAAATTCTTCGCTTGATAAGTTGATATCAAATATAATTGAAGTCGTTGGTCTCAAACGCCTAATGCAATATTATAAGCACAATTTTAAGAACGACCTTATATATGTTGTCTTAATAGAAGAAGGCTCTTTAATAACAAGTCTATCATTCGCTTTATTACTTTGTGCGTTTCCCATAAATCAAACTATATATATATTATTTTATGGTAAAAATCAATTACCCCCCGTATCACCAGAATTAAAATTAAAGAGTTGTTATGATGTTGATTGGGGAAAACACGATCAAATAAATATACATTGCCTAAAAACCCAACAAAGATTTGCGAACCACAATGAAAGTATATTTAAAGAATTCATCACATGCTTTAGTGATATTTTAGAAAACGAAAACTGTATAGACAAAATGACACTAATAAATAAGATACATTATTTTAGGGAAAATATAAAAATTGGTGGAACATTAAGTGACTACAAATTATGCCCTGACACAAGAAAAGTATTAATCGTAGCCACAAACAAAAAAAGACGCGAAGATAATGTTTACCGATTAGAAAAGGAAGGAGAAGGTATGATATATAAAATTCCAGCAATAATAGACGAAGGAATTCCCAAGAATTATGATGTATACACAAATATAGGTATTGATTCAGTGTTAGAAATAAAAAAGGGAACTATATGTATTTGCCGGGCAAATATTTTATCTAGTGGACTTGTAAAAGGAATGTCTTTAAAAGTGTGTAAAATTTTAACCAATGAAACTAATGACGTAGATGCCATTATAGTAAAAAAACTAGATGAGGTTGGTAATAATAATAATAATGATAACAACGATGAAGATAATCATCAAAGCATTGTCAAATTAAAGAGGCATTCATTTGAAACGCAATATTTGAAAAATAAACACATAACTGGCGCAGGTTATTTAATCATAAAACAATTTCCTATAACACTCGGTTATGCTTTAACCACGCATAGTGTACAAGGAAAAACTTTAAAATACAAAGTGGGAATTGATTTAGAAACGGATTCTCATTGGGATTTATTGCGGAATTTATATTTTGTAGCTTTAACTAGAGTACGATATGCCTCTCAGATTTATATGGATAAGCACCCAGCATATTGCATGTTAGACAAAGCTTCAAGTTTAACAACAGATAGATCTTTCGAACGATATTATTACAATTGCATCCAAGGAAACAAAAAAAGAAAACTTTGTGATGAAAGTAATAAAACTATCAAAAAGGAAAAATATACAAGCAACAACCACGAAAAATATCAACACACAGAAGAAAAAACGAAACGCCCACCCTATGACAAAAATACAAAAAGTAATATAACGAGTGAAAATGATGGTAATGATGATGATGAGAAGGGTATTATACCAATCGAGCATCAAATAATGAGCTCATGGAATCATTATAAAATTCGGAGCAGTGAATTTAAAAAACTCAATGAATTACAAAATGATGATATTTTTAACAAAATATTTTCAATGACCATTAATAATTTTTACCCTTCACCTTAAAATATTATTGATTATTCATATCATCTGTAAGAAAACATTTTAATTTTCAAATTATTCTGTTATAAAGGTTATTTATAAAATAGGTATATTTCATGAAGAATAATTCGGCAACAAATTTTTTTTAAATTATGGTAAAATATAAATAAAAACAAACGTAACACAGATTTTAGAACTTGGCATTAGTTAACCCTAGTAGTAGTAACAGCAGCAGCAGCAGCAGCAGTAGTAGTAGTAGTATTCTGTCATTGCACCCAGAATACAAAAAAAAAATGAGCCAAAATATCAAGCAAGCGGACTTTCCTGTTACCCAAAAAAACGAAGCCACATAAAAATGTAAAGATTTTGAAAAGGTTCTCAATTCTTTGGCCACCATTTATATTGTGGCCGATCTTAGTTTTGAAAGGTTTTTAAATCACGACAAAAAACAGCATAATAAACATTTATTAGATTTAGTGAAAAATAATGATATATTAAGTTTTGTTGATATGAGTTTCCAATCCTGTAATGTTGCAGCTGTAAATTTTGATAGTAAATTAATTTTATTTGTCGATGTTTGTCGGTCAATATTCGTTGGTGGAACAAGATATCGTGTGTATTATACTTTGAAATGTGTAAAATGTGAACACTCCCAAAATCTTATAACAGTGTCCTCTAATCAACCTGATATGGACAAAGAACTGATTATTGATTATATGAAAAGAGCAACTTGTGTCAAATGTAAAAGTATTACCGGGAAAATGATAGAATTGAACATGTCAAACTTTTTATTTATGTGTAGCATAACAACCTTTCTTTTTATCATTCTTCGTCCTATTTTTTGACATTTTTATGTTTCCTATATTTATTGTATATCAATTATTTTTGTTTTATATAAATATTTGTATTGTATTTTTGGGGGTTTAAATAAATTATCGTGATAACCACAAATCTTTGAATTTAGCTATTCATTGCCGTATATACTTTATATATATATTTCAATATAATATATATAAAATGTTATATAAGTAAGAAGGCTGATAACTATTAATACAAAAACATCTTGGTAGTTTTCCACTCTAAATTAAAAAAATATGAATTCAAAGGAAAATGAACGAGCATAAGACGTTTTATGTGATATTGAACGTTATATGATTGAACCATTTAAAAAAGGAGGATTTTGGACTAAGGAAAGCGAAAAATATTACAAAAACTTCAAACACATCTACAATTCTAATCCTCCCGAGCAACTAATAAAAATATGTAATTTTATCTGTGAATGTTTTCTGAATGTTAATCAAAAGGAAGAACTGGTTTTTCTATTCAATAATAATATTAACTTTCTTGGGGAAAAGGATAAAGATTATATTTTTGATAAATTTGATGGTTTTTTTAAAAACCCCAAACAAAATATTTCGGCCGATACGAAACTGTTATTTTTAGTTAATGCTTGTAATTTCATGGAAATAATTTTAAAAGCTCAAAATATAAACAAATTTTTTTATTTCACCACCAACACAGATTCAAAAATTAAAAATGATAATGAAAATGGAACAGAACTTTGTTATACCACAATATTATTACATTTTTTGTTTGAATTGTTGAAATTATATTTCATGAACAATGAAAAGGCTAAACAGGAATATTTTCTGTTATTAGAGCAATTAATTGAAAAAATTACAACTACATATGAAGCATTTAAAAACAAAAAAAATTACATATATAATTATATCACAAATCAAAACCACTGCATGTAATAAAAGTGTCTTCTTATCTTTATAAAAGAAATTGAATTTTTTTTTAATATAAAAAGGTGTGTATGTCTTATTTAGTATTATTGGGTGGATAGCTACGTTTTATTTTTTTCTATATATTTTTTTTGCTAGTTATTCAATATCAGAATAATATAAATAGATGAGCTGGCGCTTCATTTCATACTGACTGATTGGTTTATACATGCACAGTATAACAGTTTTGGGTGGCAATTGTGGCAGGTTTTTTTTCTAATGAAAATTAATATCCTTTATTATAAATTTTTTGAAAATGATAGTTTGAAAATTTTGGTAATTAAAAAATTGAAACATTAATATATGATTATAAAAAATGTCTGAAAGAAAGGGAATATTAGACCACGCCTTTATACTATTCGTGTTATTATTATCAAATAACATTGCATTGAATACGTGTCACGATGACAGTGAACAGCAAGATTACAATTATTTAAAATATATCGAAGAAAATTATAATAATTTTCAGTATCTAGGAAATGTAACTTTTATCGATGATAACGGTTACTTCCTAATAATACCATACAATAATAATAATATCAATAACTTGGTTGCCGGAATAACCGATAACGTAAAAAATAAACTAGAAAAATGTCAAGGTAAATTAAACAACTCCTTTATAACATATTCCCAATTTGAAAGGCAAATTAATCATTTGAATAATTTAATAATAACTATTAATGGCACAGACGTTGTTAATCGCGGGTTTGATGGTGGCGATGATAAAACTTTGATTTTCAATCATTATGAAAAATATGATTATATAAAACAATCAAGCAAAGAAAGGGGGTGGGTGGAATTTCCAAATTATCCTGGACATATATTATTTTTTAAATCATTTTCAGATTTTGGGTCTTTGGTGCTTGATAACATAGAAAAAATTAATGTTCTTCTGAGCCTACCTTGTTCAAATTTAACAACATATAAAGATGCAAATGTATTATATTTTTCTATTCAACAAACAATCACTCATGTATACCAACTCATCAATGAAGTAAACATTATGATGAACGGACATGTATCTTCTTTTTTTTTACCATTTGTGGAAATGAAAAATTTTTTACTTCATATGCGTGGAAAAACGAGCTTAAAGAAACATTATGGCCCCGTAGCATTTCCAAATCCAGACCAATTTTTATTATATTATACATTTTCAAAGACATTTGTTCGAAGGGTTAATAATACCGTGCTTCTCTTTTTTGTTCAAATCCCTATTAAAATTAAAGGGGAGGATCATCATTTCAAACTATATAAAAACAAAGAAGGGAATTTTTCTAAAAGCCAATATCTGATCATTACAGAAGAAAAAAATAAATCATCTTTTTTTAATATTGACCCATTTGAATTATCAACGTGCAATACAAAATTGATACCAATAATATTATGCAATGAAAATGTTTGGAACCGCAACAATTATAATTATTTAGAAAACAAAACCAATGATATTACAGACTATCCTTTCTGGATAAAAAATATTTTCTATCTCTGTTTGTTGTGTTTGATGGTGCAAGCAGTATTAATGTTTACTACGATTATTTTATTTTTGGTTAATTATCCAAAATCTAGATTTTTTGTCAGTAAAGAAAAATTGAAAAAACAAAAAAAAAATAACAAATCATCTATTATAAATCAATTGGAGACCCAACAATTACCAACTCCATCCTCCCCCACCCACAATGATTGTTGTATCATCCCCCGTGTTGCTGTTTCTGGTTCCCCCAAATATTCTTTATCATTTCAATATAATAATAATCCCCATTCCCCAGATAAAGCTTCTTCTGTGTTTTATGTTGATATGAATCAAACAGACAATAATCGTAAGACCCTTTCCTTTAAATCGCGTTCCTCTTCTTCGTGTATGCCAACCCCCCCACTATCCCCTTGCCTTTCCCCCCACGTTTCTTCATTTTTTCCATCGCCACCGCCGCTGTCACCACCACCACCACAACAACAACAACAACAACAAAAACCACCCAGAATAATTAGAGGGAAGAAAGACGAAGAAGAAAGAGAAATAAAAATGACAAGGTTCCCCGTTGTTTCAAAAAATGAAGTAGACAAAAATGGTTATATGGTTATAGAAGATATAGCTCTTCCATCTACATCATCATCCTTCGTTCCTTCACCAACGCCCCAACAACAATTTATACTTCGTCCATTTGAAAATTCTGCGAATATAGATAACACACTAAATAATGCTTTTATGCCATATTATAACTTATAATGAAATAAATCCATCCAAGCATGTATTTTTTTAATATAATGACATTTAATAGAAAGTAAAATAAAATGTTATTAAATTATCGTTATCATCATCATCTATTGTAGAATTAAAAAAAAAAGATAATTCTATTATATCAACTAAAAACAATTGAATATGAGGATAAGAATCATTATTTTTAAGTTTTCTCTTAAAACACCAAACAAATAAAAACAACAACACAAAAGAATGGTGAAATTTATTGTGCGACTTTCATAACTTGATATATAACATCCATGTTTTTAAAGTTTGAAATGATTATATCAACAAAATTACTATATTCTCTTATTTGTTTGTCGGTATGTTTGCTGAGTCGTGAAGGCATAGACCATTGTTTAATTGCACTTTCGTCAAAATTTAAACAGCTGGAAATAAAAAATATTTGATATAGGCAATCTAATAAAATCTTGCCTTGATATGTCAAATAATTTTCAGCGTCTGAGATATACGAGCGTAATGCTTTTAACTGAATAATGTCTTTATGTTTACGAATAGTCGAATTTTTTTTAATTGATTTTAAGATTGTAGTAGCAAAGATTTTCGGAAAATTATAATGACGATTAGGTTGTATTCTCGTTAATTGTTCAAGCATTTCAATAATGGTAAATATTATGTCTATATAAAATGCTTTTAAGTTCTCTATAGAATTTGATTTATATTCATCAAACATTTCACAAATTTTCTTAAAACTTATAATGTTTGCATTATAGATAATAGAATTTGCATTATATATGTCTATTACATTTAGAATTTCTTTTTTGTGTGGTGCCCAATTATTAATATTCACAGAAGGAAAATAATAATTATCGTCATGATTATATTTTATATTTGGTGATATAGGTATGTCATCTTGGTCCCACCAAAAACTATTATGTGGCGATGAAAATTTCGTCAGTGTTTCGTGTGACTTACTATGATAATCTTTGGTAATTTCATTTTTTCGTTTAGGCGTTGATAAAAATAAAGATTCGTCGACAAAATCTATTTCAATTTTCTCTTTTGGTTCTTTTTTTTTTTTGTGTTATTATTGTCATAATAATAATCATAATAATAATCATAATCATTCATAGATTCTTCATAACTATCGGTGCTGGTGCTACTAATACTGCTTACATCGTTGTTATCAACAAAAACACCATTCATTTTTTTACTTAGGTAATATCTTATATAAGCCGAAGAAGATCATTACTCTGATAAAACATAACCATCTCTTCTACAAAAAACAATTGTGATCATGAAAATGTTTTTCTCTTTGGCGATGGTTCATCCAATATACTGTTTAATGAACTTTTGGAGATGGGCACCGATGAGTACTATAAAAAAACCTCCATTTATATCAATCTTCAATCATATTCATAACCCCTCTTGGATGTCAAGAAATCCAATTACTAAAAAAAGTTCCAATCATATCTTAAACTTACCAGAAAATATACCATTTTTTACTATCTCTGGAGTATGTATTGATATCAATTCATGTTATCTAGATTGTAATTTGACTATTGAACTTAATATTTCAAAAAATAATCTATCTGACCCAAACATGAAACAATTTTCTAAGAATCAATTTAAAAGAATTGGGGTAAATAAATGTATGGTGACAAATTTATCAAGTGACCCAATTATAAATGATGGTGAAATTACTTGCCTTGTAAAAATTAAAAAAAAAAACAATATACAGAAAAACTGTCAGTCAATGTAGTTAAAAAAATAAATTTCAAAATTGAAAATTCATATAACATTTCCTCTATAAATAAATCATTGTCGTGTCCAAATAGAGACAATAACGAAAATATTATATGGACTATAAATAATAATCACCTCATTTCTTCATTGGAACCAACAATATATATGAAAAAACTGAATAGTCGAATGAATATAAAAAATATTACTTGTTCGGTCTATGATATATTTCAACCTTATATTATTAGACAAAATTATTTTATATTAAATGATGAAAATTTTTACATGTTTAATAATAATAATACAACATATAAATATAGTTATGTTTTTACAATAATATGTCAGCTTCTTTGGGTAAATATCCTACAAAAATGAAAATTTATCAATCATTTGTTTTATGTCTTCCTTAGAAAATGTTGCGTGATTCAAATGGGGGGGATATGATATTGTAATAGATTCTAGCTCAGAGTCGAATATACTATTTTTTTCTTCTTGTAATCTATTAACAAAAGACAAAACGTGCATCGATTGTCCGGAAAATGGACAACAACCTTTCTTTCTAAAGTCTAATCTCGAGACGAAAATTTTATATATATTAATAAATAATATAACTCCTAAGATAATATACAACAACAACAAGAAGAATAAAACTTTATAGATACTAGAGCCTCCAATTATAATGGAAAGTATTAACCCTGGATAGGTACGGTGGGTCGTTCGCGACCCCGAGCGTCAAAAAAAAACAGGTTTTTCTCACGTGACTCAGCCCCGTGACTGAATTTGTGGGTGATCGACCTGCAGGAGGTGTCTCCCCTACACGCTTTAGTAGTGTCCAGATGTGCATTGCTGTAGCTGTACTCCTTCCCCGATTTCTGAGACGAGTCGGGGTCGTTCGCGACCGAGTTTACCCTTCTAAGGTAGTTTGCATAATTATCAAAGTTATTACGTATTATAAAATTGTCGTAGAATGGTGCAACTTGTATAGGTTATCAGTTGTGGAAAGTCTTGGTGGATTGTTTGGCTACCATGTGCATGATTTTTTTTTTAGTTAAAATGTCGTTCATCACCACGAGGACCATTTTACCGCGATTGCCCCTTTTTCATTTTTTTTCATTTTTTTGCCAAGTCATTTTTCCGTAAGATATTGCCAAATAGTGTCGTAAAACTTTTGCTTGTTTAGTGTTGGAAAGTGTGTCTAGATGATCTGGCTACCCATGTATGACTTTGTTTTTGTCAGATACGACGTAGTTATTGGTATATTGGGTATTTAACTGCGGTTACCAATTTCTGTTTTTTTTCAATATTTGTAAAAATTACTACGTAGTAAGGAATTGCCGTATATTATTCATTTTTTTTTCATGTTTATGTGTTAGAAAGTGTGCCTTGATGGTTGGGCTAACACGTGCATGTCTTTTTTTTTTATCTGAGATGCCGTATATTAGAATGTCGGGCATTTTACCGCGAGTACCCCTTTTTCATTTCTTTTCATTTTTTTGCCAAGTCATTTTTCCGTAAGATATTGCGAAATAGTGTCGTAAAACTTTTGCTTTTTTAGTGGTGGAAAGTGTGTTTAGATGATCTGGCTACCCATGCGTGATTTTGTTTTTGTCAGATACGATGTAGTTATTGGTATATTGGGTATTTAACTGCGGTTGCCAATTTCTGTTTTTTTTCAATATTTGTAAAAAATTACTACGTAGTAAGGAATTGCCGTATATTATTGATTTTTTTTTCATGTTTATGTGTTAGAAAGTGTGCCTTGATGGTTGGGCTAACACGTGCATGTCTTTTTTTTTATCTGAGATGCCGTATATTAGAATGTTGGGCATTTTTCCGCGAGTGCCCCTTTTTATTTGTTTTGCATTTTTTTGCTCAGTCATGTTACCGTAAGGAATTGGCAAGTAGTGTCGCAAAACTTATATTTTTATAGTGTTGGAAAGTGTTTCTAGATGATCTGGCTACCCATGCCTATCTTTTTTTTAGCCAGATATGGCGTATATATAGGTATGTGTTCGATTTTCCGGTGATTGCCATTTTTTCGTTTTTTCCCAATTCTTTCAAAATTACTACGTACTAAGGAACTATCACAGAGTAATGATTCCTCTAGATGTTTATTTGTCGGAAAATTATGTTTACTTTTTTTTGATTGAATATCATCAAATTTTTTTAGCTAAAATATTATATTGTTTTACATTTTTTTTTCGATTTTATTTCCCTTCAAAAAATTTTTTTTGGGTCAGAATTTTAATTTTATAGTCGTAAAATAATCGACAATTATCCAGCAACCCACATACAATTTTTATGCATATCCAATAATAATTAGATTAGTAAATAACACCTTGAAATTGACATACCCTTCCTACATTTCAAGTGGCAGATTAGGGAGTCTGAGTCAGTGTGGTTGGCGGCCATTTTGTGGACATATCCGAAGCGTAAGCTGCCCTATCTATATATATTCTTGTTCCCTATAGAATTTGTGATATTTTGGTATATTTTTACCTGCATAAATATCATATTATATATTAAATATATGTATTTTGTTACGAAATTTCTAAGTACTCAAAAAATTACCTTTAGATATGGCCCCTGATATAAATGTAATTTACAAAATAATGAAGATTTTTTTACATATTTCTATTTTAGGATAACATATGTTTATTCCCTAAAAAAATTAGCCACTTCCTATTTCATTTGGGTACCCAAAAAAATTCATGAAATTTGGACAAATTTTTTTGGCCAAAAAAAGTTACACTTTTTTTCTCATTTCAGATCTTCACCTCCATGGGTCTGACTTCATCCAAAATACATCAAGATGTGTCCTAAACATTCAAGAATCAATTCCTAAAAGGATTTGTGTATATATGTATAAACTTTTTTTTTAAGAATTTTTATGTCAGGTCTTTTTTTTTCTACTTAATTTTTTAAAATATTTATAATAAATAGTTTTTCTTCAGATGAGTAGTATTTATCTTTACAGTTGTTTTAAGCATTCATTGAAGTTTTTTTTGGCAAAAGAAAAAAGGAGGTTACTGCAAAAACTGATTTTTCAAGAATTTTTTTTGGCGTCGGGGTCGTTCGCGTCCGAGTATACCCTTAAAGGGGTGTCCGAGGAGCGTACCTATCCAGGGTTAAAGGAGATATAAACAGAATAACCTCAGGTAATCCACAAATATTAATAAGTGTATCCATTTTTTAGATATATTATCATATTCTTTATATTGTCAGGTTATTTTTTATGTTTTCGCAGAGGATATAGGGAAAAAGAATAATTATTATTGATTTTGAAAAAAGATAATATTGTACGTGCACGCATATCTAATTGAAAATGCTTAATCAAAACCATGGATTGATATCAATTCATGTTATCTAGATTGTAATTTGAATCTTGAACTTAATATTTCAAAAAATAGTCCACCTGACCCAAACACGAAACAATTTTCTAAATATTACTTGTTCACTCTATAATATATTTCAGCCTTATATTAAAAAATTATTAATTATTTGTTTTATGTCTTCCTTAGAAAATGTTGCGTGATTCAAATATGACATTTCAATAGATTCTAGTTCAGGGTTGTATATACTAATTCTTTCTTTTTGTAATCTATTAACAATAGACAAAACATGCATCGATTGTCCGGAAAATGGACAACAACCTTTCTTATTAAAGTCTAATCTCGCGAAAAAAATTTCATGTGTATGAATAAATAATATAACTCCTAAGATAATATAAAACAACAACAAGAAGAATGAAACTTTATAGGGTTTAGAACCCCCAATTATAATGGAAAGTATTAAAGGAGATATAAACAAAATAAACTCAGGTAATCCACAAATATTAATAAGTGGATTAATTTTTTAGATATATTATCGCCAATTCGATGTTTTGGTGGTTCTGGTCGTTTGTCACTTGCACTGTCTGCCTGTGGAGGATGCGTCTGTGAAAGAGGGACAGAGGAGGAGGCGGCGGCGTCTCTTATGCCTTGTAAAAATAAAAAAAAAATAAAAACAATATACAGAAAAACTATCATTTAATGTAATAAAAAAAATAAATTTCAAAATTGAAAATTCTTATAACATTTTCTCTATAAATGAATCATTGTCGTGTCCAAATAGAGACAATAACGAAAATATTATATGGACTATAAATAATAATCACCCCATTTCTTCATTGGAACCAACAATATATCTGAAAAAAACTGAATAGTCAAATGAATATAACAAATATTACTTGTTTAGTCTATGCTATATTTTAACCTTATATTATTAAAAATGATGAAATTTTTACGTATTTAATAATAATAATAATAATAATAATAATAATAATAATAATAATAATAATAATAATAATAATAATAATACAACATATGAATATAGTTATGTTTTTACACTAATATGTCAGCTTCTTTTGGTAAATATCCTACAAAAATGAAAATTAATGAGCAAGTTATTAATTATCTATTATTTCAACATCTCTGTTTTCTTGTAATAAATTGCCCTCGGTGGTTGGAATTTTTTCATCAAATTTATCGGCCTGTAAAAGTTCATCTTTTTGATCAACTGAATCCTCGGATACGTTTGTTTCCTGAAATTCCTTATTGAAAGTTTCATCGATCATTTGTTTTAAGTCTTCTTTAAAAAATGTTGCGTGATTGAAATAGGGGGGATATGATATTGTAATAGATTTTAGTTCAGAGTCGAATATACTATTTTTTTCTTCTTGTAATTTATTAACAAAATACCAAGCGTACATTGATTGTCCGGAAATATGATCGCCCTTCTTACTAAAGTCTAATCTCGCGAAGAAAATTTTATATGTATTAATAAATAATATAATTCCTAAGATAATATACAACAACAATAAAAAGAATAAAACTTTATAGATACTAGAGCCCCCAATTATAATGGAAAGTATTAAAGGGGATATAAACAAAATAACCTCAGGTAATCCACAAATATTAATAAGCGTATCCATTTTTTAAATATATTATTAATCAATTTGGCTTTTGAAAAAGATGATATTGTACATACACACATATTTAATTGAAAATGTTTAAAACTATTTCTTGATAAAAAATTTTTTTTTATTAAATTTCATATAAATTTGGTTCATTAAAATGAATACAAAAATAATATATATGTATACATATATACAAATAAATTTTGATTACGATCAATATAAGCTGATAGTGATTATATTTATGAATAACAATGAAATTTTAAAAAACCTGGCGCCGTATATACCAATTTTGAATAAAACAATAACAATGAATGATAAAACGAACACTCCGATAAAATATTTAATACTCAAAGAAAAAAAAATAAACGTACAAAAGAACTAATTTGTTTTAAATGTAAGAGGACCAATGAAAGTGAATATTATTTAGAACAGGCCCCTTCAATTTCAAAAATTTCTGATGAATTGATAGAAATTCGTCATTGTTGTAAAAGTTGTAAATTAGAATAATTCTATTTGTGTGGTTATCATAAGTATAATGATATAAATAAAACGACTAAATATAAATACAATTACTTTATTTTTATTAAACAATTGCCAATTAAGTCTGTTTCCTTTTACATGGTGGGGTATTGTGATGATTAAACAAAATAAAATGAATAAAAGAACACTCAAGATTACTAACTACTATCACAATAATGAAAACATTGAAATGATAATATTCATACTCAAATATATAATATAAAATTGATATATTTTCAGTCTGATTAACTCTAACACAACGCGCGGGAATAGTGTTTTCTCAAGAAAGTAATATACATAAAAATAAAAAAAAATAATGAACGAAAGGTTTTTTTTTATTTTGAAGCATGTCTTTGTTTAAAACGGCGTTTATTTTTTCTATCATAAATATAATTGTTTGTTATTATTTTATCAATTAATTCTTCGATGGGTTTGTTATCAAAAGTATTCTTAAAAGAACCCACGGGCTGAATATCCTTATACATTGTTGAATTTGCTGATATTGATGTGCAATAAAAACACGGACGCATGCAATTAGAACAAAAATAGCCTTTAAATTCTTCCCAATTTTCAGTAATATCCAGAAGTGGCTTGAAATTATCAATTATATTTACACAAAAATAATCGTGGTATCTATCGGGCCCAGTCACCCAGCCCGGATCAGATACATAACGTATACATTCTTTACAAATAACTCTCCCAGTACTTTCACAAACACATCCAGAACAAATAATTACATTATCATCAGACCTTTTTTTTATCTTATAAAACTTTTTCACAAAGTCATAATATGTTAATTTTGGAATATCGATGGTGTTGTCATTATTATTATTTTCTGGTTGTAGTGTTTTAGAATAAACTTTCCATCGAATATGAGCATCAACTGTAAATAATATTGCATATGGAAGGGATATAGACTCCGCCTCAAAATTAAAAGTAATAATCAGATTATCGATAAAGTTTTTCCAAGACCGGGGATCTAAATACAATTTATCAAATATCAAACCAAGCCAAACTGCACACGGCCTTAAATTTATTTTCAAATGATTGTCGTCTTGATATAGCACACGAAAAAAAAATCCACGATCACATGAAATGTTTACTTTGTGTTCACCACCAAAATTTAATGGCCAATGTGTATGAAATTTATCTTCCATTATCAATTCATTCTAAATACTAAGTTCACCAATAACAACAATGGAAAATAAAGACTTTCTTCATAAAATATATACAAAAAAAAAGAAAAACAAATTTATGTATTAGGAACAAGATCTTTTGTAATTATTTCTTGTTCGTCCTCTTCGTGGGTTAAATTGTTGATTACTATAGTATTAACCAAGCCTGAATATAATTCTTTAAAATAATATATATATTTGTAACAAGAATAATATTCATCAAATTTCTTTAATTTACCCAAGGGAAAATGAGGTGATACTGTAGTGAAATGAAAACAAGGACGTAAACAGTATTTACAATAATAATGACGATAATTATTAATTATATACACAAATATATTGAAATTTTTTTCTGTGCCAAAACACTTAGGTATTGGTAAATCTTCAATCCGTCTCGTGTGAAAATAATCTGTGAATTTGTGCCCCCCACTACTACTAACCCAGCTTGGTTCAATTGTATAATGCATACACTCTTCACATACAACATCCCACTTTATTGTACAAAAATATCCAGTATAAACAATTACATTATCAGATTCTTCTTTTAGTTTATAAAATTTTTCAATAAAATTGTCGGGTATTAGTTCTGGAATATTGCTGATATTGCCATTATTTATAGTAATATCTTCTCGCAGTTTAGAATAAACTCTCCATCGAATATTAGCATCAATAGTAAATAATAATACATAGGGGAAAGGTAAAGAAATATCTTTTAAATCTATATCAATAATCTTATCATTATCAATAAATTCTTTCCAAGTTGTGGAGCCTAAAGCTAATTTTTTGAACATATGAAAAAGCCAAAATGCACGATTCAATAATCTTATTTTCAAATAATTGTCGTCTCGATATAACACGTGAAAAAAAAATCCACAATCACTAGAAATATCTACATTCCGTTGGCCATTAAAATTTATGGGCAAACTTAAGGGCCATACTATAGCATTAGGATTAGGATTAGTATTCATTTCAAAATTACTACTACTACAACTACCACACCCAAAACATCAAATTATAGCGGTGAATCGTAATGTTATATTATATTTTTATTATTATCATTAGTATCAAGTATGGAAATATTTTTGAAAATAGTTTAAGCTAAATATAAATTATATTTTCTGTATCTTCACCAGAAAATAATAACTCATCGTTGGCGTAATAGTCTCAACATATCTCTCGTTCTTGTCTCACCAAGGACAGCAGCCCTCCTCTTTTTTCTTTGGTGTGTACTACTGCCCCCTTTAATATCTTCCTTTTCTTTACCGTCAGTGTCCGAGCCAAAAAGTAAATGAGTATCATCATGTAGGTTAGGGAGAAATTTCAAATTTGCAATTAATTTCTCAATGTTTCCTATTAACATAATGCCAAATTTTGTTTCATAGTACACACACTGACCACGATGACCAAAACTAACCACCCTTTCCAAGAGACAATGCGCTGAATTTGCACCCAGGATAAACTGAATGTTTGATATGTCTTCTTTATCCTCATCAAGAAACTCATCTAAAAGCTCATAACCATAATTTCTAAAACTTTTAACAACTTTACCAAGGCCGGGTATTTCCGATGAATCTAAATTTAAATCTGGGTGACAAAAAGCTTGTATATCATGCACTGTTTTCCCAATCTTAACATAAATTTGAACTATCTTTGTACGACAGAGTTTTGATCCAGTCAATCCACGGAGATATAAGTTAACATTATCACGAACAACTTTGAAACGCCGACCTTCTAAAGCAGGCGTATAAATGAAATTAATTTGGCAACCTAAATCCATCAAACCTCTTATTTTACTACGGCCCAACATACAAGAAAATGTAGGAACAATCGAATGCTGATTCATGGGAACTTCATTCATTCCTTTTTAGGAAAAAAAAAACTACAAAACAAAACAAAAAAAAAAACAGAAGGAAATTTTTTTTATAACAAGAGCAGAGTAACAATAACTTTAATGTCAATATTGGATAAAGAAACTTTAAAATTAAAAATATTAGATTCTTTATTCTTCTATTATCTATTTATTCTAAATATTAAGTTCACCAATAACAACAATGGAAAATAAAGTCTTTCTTCATCAAATATATACAAAAAAAAAGAAAAACAAATTTATGTATTAGGAACAAGATTGTTTGTAAATATTTCATGAGTTAAATTGTTGGTTACTATAGCATCAACCATCAGCGCCTGTACTTTTTGCCAAACTTCCAAGAAGATTGAATATAATCTTCCAAAACAAAGTTCTACATATGTGAAACTATTATGATGAATATAAAATTTCTTTAATTCACCCAAGAAAAAAATGAGGTGATACTGTGATAAAATGAAAACAAGGACGTGAACAGTATTTACAATAATAATGACGATAATAATTAAGTATATACACAAGTATATGGAATTTTTTTTCTGTGCCAAAACATATATGGAAATCTTTGCCAAAACACTTAAATATTGGTAAATCTTCAATGCGTCTCATGTGAAAATATTCTGTGAATTCGTGTCTCCCACTACTACTAACCCAGTTTGGTTTAATTGTATAATATATACACTTTTTACATACAACATCCCACGTTCTTGTACAAAAATATCCAGTATAAACAATTACATTATCAGATTCTTCTTTTAGTTTATAAAATTTTTCAATAAAATCGTAAGGCACTAGTTTTGGAATATTGCTGATATTGCCATTAATTCTAATATTATTTTCTCGCTGTTTAGAATAAACGCCCCATCGAATATTAGCATCAATGGCAAATAATAATACATAGGGGAAAGGCAAAGAATTATCTTTTAAATCTATATCAATAATCTTATCGTTATCAATAAATTCTTTCCAGGTTGTGGAGCCCAAATTTAATATTTCAAACATAGGAAAAAGCCAAAATGCACGATATGATAATCTTTTTTTCAAATGATCATCGTCTCGATATAACACGTGAAAAAAAAATCCACTATCACTAGAAATATCCACATTCCGTTGGCCATTAAAGCTTAGGGGCCATACTATATCATTAGGATTAGGATTAGTATTCATTTCAAACTTACTACTACTACTACTACTTTTACTATTAATACCACACCCAAAACATCAAATTATAGCGGTGAATCGTAATGTTATATTATATTTAATATTATTATCATTAGTATCAAGCATGGAAATATTTTCGAAAATAGTTTAAGCTAAATATAAATTAGATTTTCTGTATCTTCACCAGAAAATAATA
>NC_090735.1:33350740-33352158 GCF_036898095.1 Palaemon carinicauda | reverse complement strand
AATAGTAACAGCATTAGAATAAATCTTCCTAATATGAACTATAAAAACTTGAAAAAAAGGAAGAGAAATAAGATAGAAAACGTTCTTGCCTGGTGATCCTTCGGACAGGGGTCAGTCCCGCTTAAGCTCAATAGTTTCTTTTAGTTTCTGCAACTTAACCATCCTTGTGAAATAAGGGTGGGAGTGTTTGGGGGAGCCTGCAGGTCTACTTGCTAAGTCATCATTAGCCATTGCATGGCCCTCCTGGTTATAGCTTGGATGGAGGGAGGGGCTTGGAGGTTGATTATATGCAGGCCTATATATGATCAGTCTCTAGGTCATTGACCCGGTAGCTAGGGCCTTGTCACTGTCCTTTGCCTATGCCATTAAGGAGTCACCACCTTTAAAGCAGATATCGCAATATTAAGATAATTTTGTTCGAGATAATGTGCAAAATGTACAGATTTATCTTATCATGTGTCGAACAATTGTTATTGCATGTCACTACAGTGTTTCTTTATTATGAATAGCCTGCAAAAGTCTTTAGTTATTGTAGTCCTACCGGTCCTAGCAGAAAAAAGAGAGAGAGAGAGAGAGGAGAGAGAGAGAGAGAGAGAGAGAGGAGAGAGAGAGAGATGAGAGAGAGAGAGACTGTTGTTGGGAGGGGGAGACCTACGTTTGTAGTGATAGAAAACTGTGAGTTTTGGGGAGATAAAAAAGTAAAAATAATTTCCAAAGGCTAACGGTTTAATCAAGTGATCAGACACTGACCTATGCAATCGGACGATTACTGACTTCCATAAGGTAATATATATGGATTGATATTGCTACCAATAACCAACAAACACCAGGCTTACGCAGATTATCTTTTTTTTTTTTTGTGCAAATGGTTTCTATTTGCTTAAGTATTTCAAGGTGAATATTTCTATTTTTATCGGGTAACTTTTTTTTCTTTTTCTTTTTCTTTTTATTGGGGGGTTATCCTTATTACCTGGATATCAATTACATTGTTCTGAGATATATATATCTCTTTATCCTACTTAGTTATGTGAACTTCCAAAGAATCTTTGAATGTATAGTTTTAAATAATTTTTTTTTTTTTTTTTGTGACATTTGTGTGTAACTATTTACATATCTGAAAGGATTTCTTAGTATATTTTCAATCCTGCGGTCTATTAAATTTATTATTCTTGATCGATATGTTAATCTCTGGCACCGTCGTTCATTTAGTTCTTTATGCATGTTGCATAAGATTTTTCATAGCTCTGGCCATCCTTTGCCTTCAGATCTTTCCAGACAGTACCATTATGCACGTAATACCAGGTATGCAGTTAGTTCCAACAGTCCTTCCTTCTCCTTCACAAGAATTAATATTAAACAGTAGGTATTTCAGAAGTTTTATTCCAGTTATGATTAAATTGTGGAATGATCTTCCTAAT